>NW_024097627.1:0-262500 GCF_016545835.1 Crotalus tigris
TTACCCAGGACCTGGGATAGGCAGATGTGGATGTTTGATGGTATTACAGATATCGTCGCAGGATGGAAGCAGTTCCTAATAAGGCCGCCTTTTGCAATTGACTAATAGCGAATTTGTCAATGCCAATGGTGTTCAAGTGGTGCTCCAGTTGTTTTGGGATTGCACCCAAGGAGCCTATTATATTGGTACTACCCTTGCTTGCTTTTGCCACAGTCTTTCTATTTCTATTTGTAGGTCTTTGTATTTTGTTATCTTCTCCAGGTCTTTCTCTTCTATTCTGCTATCTCCAGGCACTGCCACATCCACTATCCAGACTTTTTTGTCTTTCTTATCGACAATTGTTAAGTCTGGGGTGTTATGTTGCAGGTGCTTGTCTGTTTGAATTCTGAAGTCCCAGAGCAGTTTAATTTTATCATTTTCTATAACTTTCTCTATTTTATGATCCCACCAGTTTTTGCTTACAGGTAAATGATATTTTTTGTAGATCTTCCAATGCACCATTGTTGCTACTCTGTCATGCCACTGCTTGTAGTCAGTCTGTGCAATCTTCTTGCAACAGCTTCCAGGTGGTCCACTGTTTCTTCAGCTTCTTTGCATAGGCGGCACTTACTGTCTGTTGCTGTCTTCTCAATTTTGACTTTGTATGCATTTGTCCTTAAGGCTTGGTCTTGTGCATCCAGAATTAGTCCCTCGGTCTCTTTCTTCAATTTTCCTGCTCTTAGCCATTGCCAGGTTTTATTATTATCTGCTTTCCCAGCTATTTTTTTCATGTATGGGCCATGTAGTGCTTTGTCTTCCCATGCCTCTATTCTGTTCTTCATTTGGTCTTTCTTGTAGGCCAGTTTGGTCTCTCCAGTAGTTAGTAAGCCTTCCTGATATACTAATTTCAGTGCATCTTCATCATTGTTCTTCAGATATTCTTCCAAAGCCATTTTTCTTCTTCAACCATCTGATGTACTTGTAGCATTCCACGCCCACCTATTTGCCTTGGTAGATAAAGTCTGTCAATGTCACTGCGTGGATGAAGGGCATGATTCATTGTCATTATTTTTCTGGTCTTTATTATTATTATTATTATTATTAGTCACAAAACTGCAAGGAGTAGTTGTTTTGAATTGTGGGGTTCTGTTACATTTTAGCAGACATCTCCTAGAAACCATGGATGGATTAGATTGGGCTAGGGAGATGGGATGAAGTATGTTCAATGTAATGAGATTGTGGAATTGTGATCCTTCTAGCTTGTCTGCCCACTCTACGAATTGTAGTGTGGACCTATCCTAGTTCTAATGCCCTAACAATGCTATAACTGACAATGGCCTCTGAAGTTACCATCATGTCAATGAAATATCAGTGAAATTACATACCATGCATACAGAGTGCATATAGGAGAGCTAGAAAAGGCTAGAATATGCTTTCTATCTAGACTTCATCCAGACAATTATTTGAACTCAAATGCCAGGAGAGCTCCCTCAATCAATCAATGACATAGTACTTTGACAAGCTACCATAGTTTTGCTGCAGATACTGGAAAAGCAGCAATTGCCAATTATAAATCTCAGACTATATATAGCAGTCCCATGGTTCAGACCAGGTGTCTTTTTCTACCTGCACATCCAATGGACAGAGAGCAACCCATTTCTCAATGAGAAAAGTGGTTCACATTGCATTGTTATTGTAATAAACCAATCTGATCTTAAGCAGTTTGTGCCCAACCTTGATCCTTCTAGCCAACTATAGTGTAAGGTTCATAGTGTAAGGCCCAACTGTATAAAAGGAATAATCAAACATTTCTGAGATACTTGGTTGTAGTTCTAAAAGTATTCTTTTGATTTAAAAGACATCCTTTAAAGATGAATACCAGAATCTTTTGAATAAAAGAGCAACCCCAGCATAATCATCTGGAAATCCAGTTTATTAAGCTCAGCTCACCAGACTGCTTTTGTTGTATGAGAGGGTGCAAACAGAGGGCATTTTCACATCCTGTTTCCTCCGGAGCTGCTCTCATGGGCTTCAGTGAAGCAAGGCAAGCAGGATGGGTGGTGGCACAATGACCTGGCAACTTGGCAGTGACAGCTGTGAGAATTGTGCCTCCACTGCTTTAGAATACAGCCATGGGATCAGCTCTTTATATCAGACAGCCTGAGTCTCAAAGCAATGGAAAATATGTGCTTAGAGTTCAATTCCTACTGGAATGTATCAGCCCAGGCCTGCCTTTAGACCTAAACTAGAAATTTTGAAACTAAATGTTGATGGTTATAAGCACATTGATAATCATTTTCCACAGCGTTCAGCCTTTTAAATTCAACATTTCATCACCTGGCTTGGATTGTAATCAGTCAGACTCTGCCCTTGCAGCATTTATTCTTTTTCTTGTGCCAGATCTGCCTGTTTGAACTTTCCCATCCTCTGTTTCCTGCTTCTTCTTTAATTTAATTTTCCCTTTAATTGTCTTTTCCCAAAGGTTCCTGCCTGTTCCACTAGCCCTGATAAAATGGGTATGCTTCAGAGCCCTTCTGTCAAATGTTGCAACCTACAGTAGGTAGAGTGTCTTCTTGATAGCTGCCTCTGTTGTTTGGAACACTCTCCCCACTGAGATCCAGGAGAACCCTACTAGTCAAGCCTTCAAGACCTAGCTTTTCCCATAAACATTGGGGAAGTGTGAGATTGCAGCCCAGTAAAGTTTTTTGAGGATATGTGGTAGTTGTGGGTACTAGTTTTCTGTGTTAGTTTTTATATTTTTATTGTTTGTTACCCCCCCTTTTGCATAAGAAGAGTAGCTATATACATCTTATAAATAAATAAATAACCAAAGTCAAGTTGATTTGCCATAATTAGCAGGAATTATCTTTTCCTGCTAATCACATTAATCTTAATCACATCTAAAATTCAATCAACAGTGGTATCCTCTTTTTAATAAAGCAGTCATTTGTTTAAAAAAATGTTGTCTTTGTCAGACGTGGAGTAAAAGAAAGAGGGGAAAATCTATTAAACATGTAAATTTCAATATCTGGGGAAAGAGGAATAAATCTACAGTATTATCATTAAGGGGTAATGCAAGTATTTGCTAATGAAATAAACAGAAAAGTATGAAACATAGATGAAGCTTTTCAAGAAAATGATTTGAAATTAAAATTATGAACTTCAAAAGCTTAAAATTCTCTAGGTGGACTCATATTTATATATGATTTCTTTCCAAATTATGAAAACATGCATTTCTACACAATGAAATCAAAGCGATGTCTTCCTAAAGCACTTTATAACACTAGGGAAGTTATTGACTTGCTATATCAGGGGTCTCACCAAACATTTGTGATCTATACTCCATCAGCCTCAGGTATTGTGGTCAGCTGAGATATGGGCCAGAATACTACTAATACAGTTCAACAACATTCAAAGGCTCACAGGTTTCCCAGTTTAAATGCTACATTTTTGCTTTTAGAAGTCAGTAGGAACAGGAATATAGGTCCCCTTCTACCGATGCAGCTAACTTTAATTGGAGAAAGACTAAGCAGCCCTTTGATTTCTGCATATCTGAGATATTGTACTGTTTCATCCATATGATTTCCACTAAAGTTATTACCATAATAAAAACTCTCTTTTGCTATTGATACATACAGAAAAGAGCCATTGTCTATCAATTTGACAAGATTCAAATATGATTGGAAGATGGTGGGTATTAACAGGCAGTTTGATGAATCACTGAACCTTTGATTGATTGATGGTTCATATTTATTTATATTTCCTATTTCTTAACCACCCATTTTCCTCAGAGTGGTTATTGAGCCCTGAAGGAACTTGAAAGCTGTTTTATTCCATCTATTTAAATGCCTGCTTATGCAGTAATTTATAAATTGGCAGATTTGTTCTGACATAAAAACAAAGTTCTAAAAGATGTTTTGTCATATGAGAAAGAACATTTGAAAATGGCTTCCTACAGTCATATCAGGATGGGGAGAAAGATCAAAAGAAAGCCACACTAGATGAGCAAATATTGCAACTCCATGTCACTCTGCTCATAAATTATTTCATGCAATACCCTGTGGAACCAACATATTGTATGACAGTATACTGTGACCCACTGTCCCTCTGGAAACGTATGATCAGAAGAAGCCATTACAAGGACAGCAATGTTGTTAGATGCTATTAGAAAGCTGCTAAGAGTCATGGAGAACCATCTTCACATTCTCCATCATAATGTATAATTTGGACAAAAAGCAATTATGAAGCTGAAGCAGGCAATCAGGTTTCATCCTGAAATACAGTAGCAGATTCTCTCAATTTCTTCATTACTATTTTTAAATTTTACTTTATAAAACCAAGAGTTTGAAAATAGAGCCGTGTGTTGAAATATATAGATAACTGTTGTGATTCCGTGCCAGCCTTTGCTGAGTCTGAGGAATCTGAGGAGGAGGTGGAGGAGGCATTTGAAGAGCCATCAGGGGTAGAGGGAGGCTCTGATGAATTACAGGACTCACAGTTTGATGCAGAGCCTGGGCCCTCCAGTCGTGTTCCTGATGAAGCTCAGCTGTGTGAGGAGCATGAGTCAGACTCGGAAGAATCACACCTGATGGACTTGCTAATTGATGTACACTCCCATCGTCAATTAGCAAGAGTAAATCAGCAGCAGTCAATGCGACTACTCCAAGGAAAAAGGAGAAGGCACTGAGAGGCAATGCCTTGGGACTGCTGTATAAAGAGAGGAGATGTGGGTGGTGCTGGTTGCTAAAGGCAACCATTTGCAAAGTGCTTCTTGGAATCCTGGTCTGTTTGTCTTGCTTGTGACTTCTCGTCTGTTTGCATCGTGTTTCCTTTGGACTTGAGTTTTGCTGTTTGTGTTTTGGACTATTTGACAGGTTTGTCAACCATATTAAAAGAGTTTTGTTTTGTTGCAAAGTCTCCAGCCTATTGCATCAGCAGGGGTTTGGTCCTGTGCTTTTAACAAGGACGGCAATAGGCTGGGATAGAACAGATAACATTATTTGGTGTGAGATGAGACTGCACATATATAGGCTGAGGAGACTGTTCAGAGAAATAATGCGTTTATAAATTGTCTTATAATATTTATAATAATATTATAAAATATAACATCATCATTCTGGCGAGGCTATTGTACTAGGATAATCTTCTCTGCAAATACACCAGAATTTTGCACAATGATAATGTCTTTCTGAATATAGCAACAGTTTTCTGAAACAGCATGTATGTGAGCATATGGAAAAACAACAGCAAAATATAGGAAATATAAGAGGATGTCTGGGGTTATTTAGCTGGCTAGAATGGGTAGTACTTTAGCAAAAGAACCAGATGTTACTTGGAGCTTTGTGGCTTAGCATGGATGTTTTATTTTAAGAGATGCTATATTTATCTTAGCAAGCAAACCTAATGGTCCTAGGTCAGGCAAGGAAGACAGCTTAAATTTCTCTTTAATTCTGTATTTCTTGGCTTGTTGTATTGGGTTTGGATGATCCTTAGAATATTGTATGATCCTTAGACTATTCCTTTCTAATGGCTTTCTTTTATGCATTACATGCTTCTCAAAAAGACCATCTCTTAAAATAGATGTCTTGTCCTAAGTCAGCAACAATGAATGTATGCATTATGTCCATGGATGATAACATCTTTGTTCTTGTAGATGGACTTTGAAATATCTACGTGTGTTTCTAATCTTTCTGGGCTTAACCTTAACTATTATAAAACTACTATGAGACCACACCTGCGAGTCCCTTGGATTGCAAGACGTTCAAACCGGTCAGTCCTAGAAGAATTCAACCCCGACTGCTCTTTAGAAGGCCAGATCCTGAAGTTGAAACTCAAATACTTTGGCCACCTGATGAGAAGGAAGAACTCACTGGAGAAGGGCCTAATGCTGGGAAAGATTGAGGGCATAGAAGAAGGGGACGACAGAGAATGAGATGGCTGGATGGAGTCACTGGAGCAGTAGGTGTGAACTTAAATGGACTCCAGAAGATGGTAGAGGACAGGAAGACCTGGAGGAACATTGTCCATGGGGTCGCGATGGGTCGGACACGACTTCGCAATTAACAACAACAACAACAAATGAGACCACACTATTTCAAGAAGATAGCAGCTGTTCAGATAGTAAAGACCTTACAGTTTAAGATATCAGAATTGATCCCAAATGGCCTTTCAACACGGAATTGTCAACTATGATGGTCAACAGGCTTTGAATCATCATATTAAATAGAGTTCCTAGCTAATGCAGTAAATAAAAATACTGCCCACCTAGGATTAGAGGCAGAAGATAGTTAACAATAATTCAAATTGTTGCAGATTATGTTTACACTTCTGCTATTTTACTAATACCTCAGTGACTGAGCATAAGAAGAGTTGTACAGTACTCCCTGGGTTAAGAATACCCCAGTTTATGATGAGCCATGGTTAAGTATGGAGGCTATTGTAGCAAACTTCAAATTAAGAGCTGTGGTGGCACAGTGGTTAGAATGCAGTATTGTAGGCTATCTCTGCTCACATTACCAGGAGTTCAATTCCTTCGATCCTGACTGGCTCAAGGTTGACTCAGCCTTCCATCCATCCAAGGTCAGTAAAATGAGGACCCAGATTGTTGGGGGCAATATGCTGACTCTGTAAACCATTTAGAGAGTGCTGTAAAGCACTGTGAAGTGGTATATAAGTCTAAGCTATTGCTAAATGCTATTGCTAAATACACAATGGTTCAAGTTCATTACACAACCATACTTTTACAGTACTACAATAAAACAATAATATAATAATAATAATAATAATAATAATAATAATAATAATAATAATAATAAAGTTGGAAGGGACCTTGGAGGTCATCTAGTCCAACCCCTGCTCGGGCAGGAAACCCTACACCATTTCGGACAAATGGCTGTCCAGTCCTCTTCTTAAAAACTTCCAGTGTGGAGCATTACTGCTTCTGGAGGCAAGCTGTTCCACTGATTAATTGTTCTCACTGTCAGGAAGTTTCTCTTAGTTCTAGGTTGCTTCTCTCCTTGATTAGTTTCCACCCGTTGCTTCTTGTCCTGCCTTCAGGTGCTTTGGAAAATAGCTTAATTCCCTCTTCTTTATGGCAGCCCCTGAGATATTGGAATACTGCTATCATGTCCCCCCTTGTCCTTCTCTTCGTTAAACTAGACATACCCAATTCTCGCAACCGTTCCTTATATGTTTTAGCCTCCAGTCCCCTAATCATCTTTGTTGCTCTTCTCTGTACTCTTTCTAGAGTCTCAACATCTTTTTTACATCGTGGTGACCAAAACTGGATGCAGTATTCCAAGTGTGGCCTTACCAAGGCATTGAAGAGTGGTATTAATACTTCACGTGATCTTGATTCTATCCCTCTGTTAATGCAGCCTAGTACTGTGTTGGCCTTTTTGGCAGCTGCCGCACACTGCTGGCTCATATTTAAATGATTGTCTACTAGGACTCCGAGGTCCCTCTCACAGTTACTACTATTGAGCATGGTGCCACCTATGCTGACTTGTGCATTTGGTTTTTCTTGCCTAAATGTAGAACCTTGCTTTTTTCACCATTGAATTTCATTTTGTTAGTTAGTGCCCAGTGTTCAAGTCTGTCCAGATCCTTCTGTACCTGAAGCCTGTCTTCTGGAGTGTTGGCTATTCCTGCCAGCTTGGTGTCATCTGCAAATTTGATGAGTTCCCCATCTATCCCTTCATCCAAGTCGTTGATGAAGATGTTGAAGAGTACTGGGCCCAGAACAGAGCCCTGGGGCACCCCACTACACACTTCCCTCCATATAGATGCAGTTCCATTGAGGACCACTCGCTGAGTACGGCCGGTCAGCCAGCTACGGATCCATCTGGTGGTGGTTCTGTCTACCCCACATTTTTCTATCTTGTCAAGTAGTAGGTTGTGATCTACTTTATCAAATGCCTTACTGAAGTCCAAGTAAATTATGTCCACAGCATTCCTCTGATCCACTAATTTTGTCACTTGGTCAAAGAATGCAATAAGATTTGTCTGGCATGATCTATTTTTGACAAACCCATGTTGGCTTTTAGTAATGACTTTGTTTGCCTCTAGGTGTTCGTTGATTCGTTGTTTGATTATCTTTTCCAGGATCTTCCCAGGTATTGAGGTCAGGCTGATAGGTCTGTAATTTCCTGGATCCATTTTTTTTCCTTTTTTGAGGATGGGAACTACATCAGCTCTTTTCCAGTCCTCTGGTAGTTCCCCTGTGTTCCAGGATCTTTGAAAAATATAGTTCAGTGGCTCCGATATCACATCTGCCAGTTCCTTGAGAACTCTGGGGTGTAATCCATCTGGTCCTGGCGATTTGAACTCATCTAGGCTGGACAGGTGCTCCCTAACCATTTTCTTGCCTATCTTAACTTGTGTTTCTGTTTTGTTTTTTATGGCACTATTTTTGATAGGTTGGTCTGTTTTTTCCCTTTGTGTAGCTTAGCTAGAAATTCAGCTTAAAGAGAGACCTTATGAACGGAACTTGTTCTTAAATTTGGGACCACCCTTAATTCAAAATGGTGCCTGGCTTGGGAAGGCTGCACTAGATCAATTAGTTGAACATTAATGTACTCACCTAGACCAACATTGCATCCAGGTACTTCTCAATTTACAACCCATTCATTTAGTAAACTGTTTGAAGTTACAATGACACTGAAAAAATTGGCTTATGACTGGTCTCACATTTATGACTATTGTAGCATCCCACATGATCAAAATTTGGGTGCTTAGCAATTGGCATGTATTTATGATGGTTGCAGTATTTGGGGTCATGTGATCCCCATTTGTGACCTTCCTGTCCAGCTTCTGACAAGCAAAATCAATGGGAAAAGCTGGATTTGCCTAACAATCATGTGATTCATTTTAACAACTGTAGTGATTTGCTTAACAACCCTGGCAAAAAAGGTTGTAAAATCAGATATGACTCACTTAACAACTGCTTGGTTTAGCAATGGAAATTCTGATGCCAATTGTGGTCATAAGCCAGGCATGTCAAACTGCTGGCCCATGGGCTGGATGTGTCACGTCAAAACAGCGCCCACCCTATTGCCAGCAATGGGGAAAAAGTCGTGATGTCACGCGACGTCACGTGATGTTGCAAGTTTGACATGCCTGTCATAAGCCGAGGACTAGCTGAACTTCTCTTATTTTCCTAAAATAATTTATGCTCTTGGTTAAAATCCGAATCTAGATTGTACTTCTATGTAGATTTATGTTTCTGAATCTGGACCAGGATTAGGACCCAGCTGTCTATCATATGATCTGCACTACAAATCCCATGCTACCTTACAACTGATTATCCTGACTAAGGCTTATGAGGGTTGGTGATTCAAAATTATTATTCTATCTAAAGAGAAAAATACTTCTTAAAAAATGATAGCTTCTCATATACTGAGAATTGGGTTCCCAGTACATTTGGACCGTGTGGGTAAGATTGGCTTAAGGCCTCTTACCAAATTATTTCTTCCTGGAATTAATTCTGGATGCAGATTAGCCATTTTCCCCCCACAAAGTTTGGCGTTCCATCCCATATTTATATCTGACATTTTATGACAAAAAACCCACCCCATAATTATATTTGGGAAGTATCTAGCTAAGCATTGCCTGACTTAGTTGTCCCCTAGACACTACCACAGCAGAACTGCTGATCACTGCTATCATCATTACCATCTTATTGCATGCCAAGGAGCACAAGTTCCTACACAAAGATAATAATTTCTTATCCTTGCATACTATCATTTTACTTCTGTGGTACTATCAATGGAAATAAAACTACATCATGCTTGTCTATGGAGATTCTCAGTCATCAAGGTCGTGGTTGTTCCAAAGGTACTTTTTCAAAAGGCAACTGAATTTTCTTTGTTTTTCTTTGAAGATGTTTTGCATCTCACCCAAGAAGTTTCATCAGTTCTGACTGGATGATGGAGGAGATGGAAGGATTAATTCAGTCAGAACTGATGAGGCTTTTTTGGATCAGAAGCAAAATGTCTTCAAGGAAAAACAAAGAAAGTTCTGACCGAACTAATCCTTCCATGCTCCCCCCCATCCCGTCAGAACTGACAAAGATTCTTGGATGGAAAGCAAAATGTCTTCAAGGAAAAACAAAGAGTTCAGCTGTCTTTTGAAAAAGCACCTTTGATACATCATGCTTGGTTAAATCCAACCAAAGAGGCTTTACCAAGTAGGCTTCTGCTGCATATCCAGATCCTTGGGATGATTTCTGAATAAGCCACATACTAGCAATGTCTTTCTGTTGTTGAAATTTTTCTCTCTTGTCACAGCAATATTGCTGTCCTTTCTGATTAAAAAGATTAAGAGAAATAAATTGTGGCTACTTCAGCTGTTACAAGCAAGCAGATGACTTTTTGCCTGCTCAGTACACATGTTAGAAGGTTCTTTTGCCACAAATACTACTACGAATAGTAGTAGATTTACAACAATTCCAGTTTAGTTCCAGTTGAATATGTCCTGGTCCTGCACCATTAATAGCAGGATGATAACTAATAACTGACAGAAAATCCTCATATAATTTTATGTCCTGTGCTACTGAAATCTTCCTTTTGCTCACTGTTAAAGTTTTATTAAATTTACTTTGCAAATCTGCCAAATAACTTGGTGCTTGAACTGTGGCCTATGTCTTAGGCAACAAATACTACTACAGTGAAAGCTAAGAAGTCTTTATGAAGATCTTCACCAATACCCTTTTTTGTGTTTATATCAAACCCTTCCAAGCAGAAAATTCCCCTATTTCATGAGACTCATAAGCAAGACCATTGAGGAACTTTTAGATTTATTTTGGGCTGTTGGCTTCTTTTATTCAAAAAAAGAGTATTCTAATCTTTCATGATTTTTTTCTTTTGGCCAAAGTTCTTCTTTAAGAGCAGCTTCATATGAAATATTTCAGTCAATGCAGTTTTCTCTGGCACAATCAAGAGTGTTGCTCCAGTCCATGTCTAACCTTGGCATGGCTGGCTATAGAATTTTGGGAATTGAAGTCCATTAATCTTAAAGTTGCCAAGGTTGAATGCCCCTGCTCTTTTCCCTTCCTGCAGTGCCATGAGGAGGAGGAGGAGGAGGGATTCCTTTAGGACAGTGGTGGGATCCAGCCAGTTCACACCAGTTTGGCAGAACTGGTAGTTGATTTTTTGTTGCCCAGATCCAGAATGGACTTCCGGAAGTGGCATCCACACAGAGAACTGGTTGCTCACATATCTGAATCCCACCACTGCTTTAGGACCATGGGTTGTTGAAGAAGAAAGCTTTAATCTTCTCCTTACCAAAGTATGCACCTTGCTTCCCAGTGGAAATATACCTCTGAACCTATTGCAAATGCTCAGATAATATCATATATATCTAGGGTGTTGAAATATCCCTCTATCCACTTTTAAATCCATTGCCTTAATGCTGAATCATATAAGGCTTGGATACTGCACAGCTGAAGCAGATGAAAATTTTTTTTGGGGGGAGAAACCAGATACAAATGGGAAGCACTATTTTTTTTAAAGAGACAGTATCTTGATAGATATGAAGTTTTCTTCATGATCTTTCCTGTTTTCATGAATGCTACTATAGATAACTACAGATATGTTAAACATTTGGGATGAAATAGATGAATTTGCATCTCCAAGAATAGGCTAGCTGAGTACAAATGTTAATAAAAACAGGCAGAAGTATTTGCATGTGACTGCTCTTTTATGTGCATATAAATGGTGACAATTTATCTTGTTTGAAATTCAAATTAAAATGTTAAAATTGTAGATGAGTAATGTCAGGTATTATAACAGCAGGTGTGATTCTAATGTTAGAATGCTAGTATTTATATCCAATATGAACATCATATATACCAAGACTTTCCTTTGAGAAACTAAACATTATAATCCTTACGTTCAAAGAATAGATAATGACTAGGTCAGAATCATAGGATTGGAAGTGTCCTTGGAATTCTTCTAGTCCAACTCTCTGCCCAAGGCAGGAGTGTCATACCATCCTGGATAACGTTTCCAATTTTCTTCTTCTAAACTTCCAGCAATGAAACACCCATAATTTTGGGAGACAAGTTAATCCACTGCTCAACAGTTCTCACTGTCAGGAAATTTCTCCTTATTTCCAGCTTGGCTCTCCCTCTGACAAATTTCCACCTATTGCTTGTCCCACCCTTAGGTGCCATGGAGAATAAATTGATATCCTCTTCTTTGTGGCAGCCATTCAACTATTGGAAGACTGTTGTCTTGTTTCCTCTCAGTCTTCTCTTCTTTTAACTGTTTTTCATAGGCTTTAGCATCCAGATTCCTTATCATCTTTGTTGCTCTTTTCTGCACTCTTTTTAGGGCCTCAGCATATTGTGGTGACCAGAACAGTATTCCAAATGTGGCCTCACCACCGTGGTACAGAGCAGTATTATTACTCCCTTTGAACTTGATACCATCCTTCTGTTGATGCAGTCCAAGACTGTGGTGGCTTTTTGTATAGCTGCAGATACTGCTGCCTCATACTTAAGTGGTAGTCCATGCAAACACATGGATCCCTCTCATAGGTATTACTGTTATTGTGAATTTTTGAAAACACCTGGGCCAAAGAGGGCTTCTTAAGGAATGTCCACACAATTATGTTTTTCAGAAAAATTAGTTGTTGCCTTCTTTTGCAAAGGGACATTTGCTACCTATTTGATTTACTCAATCAATCCTCTTAGCTAATTGTGACTAGCCAAAATGAGCAAAGATCAAAATGAGATAATGAAATACTTTAACCACATCAAGTACATCAACAGAAACAAATAAGCCTGTACAAAGTCCCAAATGGGCATTTGAATTGTACGAAAGTTCATATAAAAAACCCTTTCAAAACTAATTTGGGAAGCAATGTGAAACTCTTCCCTCCCTCCCCCAACTTCTAAGAGTAAAGAAAACAGACAGTAATCAGAAAGCTCTCTACAAATGCTTAACTTCTGTCTGCTATCATTTCTGGATATAATGCCTCAAAAAGACCAAATGAATAGTTTTTAGGCATCTGTGAGGTGAACAGTTGCTCTCCCATTACAAAAGGTCTCATTGATTAAAAAAAAATGGCCCTCTCAAACATACAAAGAATCTGGTCCCAGATAATCAGAATAGACTCTTCCACTGGAATTATTGCAGTGAGAGTATAAAACCTAGCCCCTCAAAACAAATAGCAAATTTTCCACAATATATATTGAAGGATTTTGGTGCATCCTCAATTAAGTCTCATATTAACTATTGACAGCCTGGAAAGCACTGCTGGACAGCTCCTCAAGAATGCAATAAAAGTAGAAGAAAAAAAAGATAGGGATTAGCATTGCTGCAAGATAACAATTTCTAGAGATTATTATTACTAATCTAAGATCATTTTTGGAAAAAAAATACTTATATTTGGAGCTTATATAATACTGGGAGAACCCATAGTTTGTCCCAAATGCTATGAAATTACTTTCCAAAAGTGTTCCAATATTTAATAATTACAATCCTGATTTTTTCCAATATTATGACAGAGATGCTTCATTATGCGTATTGTGTGAGCAGACCATCCCTTCCAGAAGCCATCTTCTCCAGAAATCTTCCCTAATGTCTTTGCAATTTGATTCCAGCTCCAGCAGAAATGTTGTTTATTTATTCATTAAACTTTTTGCCGTTCAACTCGCCATCAGTTGTTAGTAAGCACATAAGCATATATAGGTAGCCAGTGAAAGTGTCACATTCTTGGTAATAGAAACAAGACTCTGACAAAGATCTGTGCAATGCCCAAAATATTTCTGAGGTACTAGATTTCCACACAACCCTCCTTTTCCTCAGATGACTGCAGCTTTCCAGAGGAACTGGCTGCTTGACACATTGAGGAGAGCTTCTCCAGCATGATTGGATGGGGAACCCATGGATGGGTTGTCTTAATCTATCTGCTCCAATTAGACTAAGTCTGAAATTTTTGTACCGCCCCCTCTGTGCCAACTGCACCCCAGTTTTAGACTTAGTCTCTTTGCTCTAAGATGCGTTTTTTCTTCGCTCCTGGAGTAGAAGACTGTGTATTCCTTTTCTTATTCCTGTTAGATTAGTTCTAACTCCCTTTCATTAATTGATTTTTGACAATATTGAATTTTTCCAGTGATCATCCATCCTCAACCTGCTGTCTAGCCAGGCTGACAGGTTGACATCTCCAGACCCTTCCCTTCGGGGGGAAACCCCCCCTTTTTTTTCCTCTTCCCACCTTAAGAGTCAAGCTCAAAATTGATTCCAGAAGCAAGGTAAATTTCCTACCAGGGGCCGTTCCTCTGCTTCAGAGGCTCCGATTCACCAGCCGCCGCCCTGACGATCTCCCGACTGCCAGCTGATCGTCGGAGGACGCTAATTGCACTCGCTGACTGCCTGCGGCTCCAAAAACGAGGGTAAGCTTGCCGTTCAACTGGGGGGCTCCGCAAGTGGCGACGAGGCTCGTCAGGCCTGGAGGGAGCCTTTTCTAGGTCCCTCGGCCTCAGCAGACCACCCCAAGCAGCAGGAGAAAGTTTTGGGCATGGACCCAATTTTCGAAGCCTGGAGGCCTTATTGGTCCTTGGCCAGCCTCAGCGCTTCCCAGCTGACCTAATTAACAGCCATCTGCTGCGTTAGGAGCCCAGGCGACTCTTCGGAGCAAGGGCTCATCACAGCTTAGGCCTCAGGCCTCAAGGCCTTCTTCTAACGGCCATTTTTTGGCGCGAATCTGGCGGCCGCCATTTTGAATTGACTCATGGCCACCATTTTGTCACTGACTGAGGCCCAGACTGCCTGCAGCAATTCCAGAGGGCAGTTTATGTCTACCTGAGGCAGAGGCCTCTTGATTTGGCTACGATATCACCACACAGACTGATTGGGTTGGGGCAGGCCAGCTCGTTCCGGAAGGACGCAGTGCCTACCAACCCCCCCATTGCCCCCCCCTCACCGGGCCGGATCATCCCTGCGGGCTCCCTTAGTAAGTTTACAACGCTGAGGGGGGGCATTTTTGCTAAGGTTGAGCCCAAAGCAGATTCGTCATGGCAGAGAAGTCTACCAAAGAGCCGGCCAAGAGGAAGCATCCAACAGAGGCAAGTGGAAAAAATACCTCCAAGCGAGCCAAGCCAAGCAGGGAAACCAATAATCCACAGATGAAGGAGGAGGAGTCCCAAAGACTGAGGGCGGCCTCCAGGTCAGACAGGCACAACGGGAAGGTCCATTTTTGAACCCCTTTCCTCACATTGTGCCTCAGCCCCAGGGGCCTGGTCTCCCCCCAGGGGAATTTCCCAATCAGAATCAGCCACAAGAGTGGCTCCAGGAATGGGTGCAACTGGCCAGGACACACTCAATTTGGGCCCCCAGGCCACATTCACCCCCACTGCAGCAGGGCTTCGCCCTCCTGAGAACCAGACTTTGAATCCGGACTATCTTCAGTCCATGATAGCCCAGGCTGTGGCTCAATTTATGGCATCCAACACCCCACAGCCACCCCCCCCCCAATTTCATGTATCATTCCCAATCTCCAGAGATGATAGATGATCCTTCATCAGATCTGGAATCAACAGGGACTGAACCATCAGGCCTGATTATGTCAGAGGACGAGGGCATCACTCCATCTGACCCTACCCCTCCTGTCAGTCTCTTTGACCATTCACTCTTTAATTCCCTGCTACTCAAGGCCTGCACTACTGCAAACCTCCCTCAAGAGCAGGAGACCCCACCTACAACATTCAAAGGTCCTCACACCATATATACTGAGCCCTCAGTCTCTCAGAGCCATATTCCCTGCCCTCCCCTTTTTCTGAATATAGTTCAAAAACAATGGGAGAGTTAGGATCCCTCTCAAGTCCGGGTGCCGTAGAGAAGACATTATTCAATGTTGCCCCTTCCCTGACCTCCCTATTGGAGATTCCTGAGATTGATGAGCCCTTGAACTCATTGTTTCCCAATGCTAACATCCCTGGGGATATAAATGAAGCATTTAGGGCAGAAGATAAAAAGATTGAGTCCGCATTACGCAGGTCCCACCTGGCATCAGCCTGGGCAACAAAGGCAGCAACATCCATGGCCTTCTTTGCCAGGGCTTCAGACCTATGGCTACGGGAGCTCCAGGTCATGATCCCTCCGGACAAGCTCAGAGCTCACCAGAATCTGGGTAAGTTAGTGGCCACATCTCAGTACCTAGCCGACACTTCCCTGCACACGGCCAGATACACTGCCCGGACCATCGCGGCGGACATCTCAGCACAAAGGCTCCTTTGGCTCAGGAATTGGCGAGCAGACACCAAGGCCAAGTAGCATCTGGCCTCTAAACCCTACACAGGTGGACATCTCTTTGGTAAGGCACTAGAGCCATACTTAACAGAAGGTAAGGACAAACGTAAAACTTTGGTTAATTCAACAAAGAAAGGAGACAAGCGCTCAGGGAGCAACATGTCGCAGAGTAATTACAGAAGGCAGCCCTTTCGGCCAGCTCCATCCTGGGACTGGGCCCAGGCTTCTCGCTCCTCCTTTCAGAGACAGGAATGACAGCAAGATCGTTCAGCATACAGAGGCAGATCACAGTTCCAGACCAAGTGGTCCTTTCGAGGCGTAGGGGGCCGTTCCTTTAAACGAGGCAAGTGATCTCGCAGTCTCACCTCCCATAGGAGGCTGGCTGGCCCTTTATTCCAGCACTTGGGCAGCCACCACTACAGATGCATGGGTGTTAGACACCGTCACCCAAGGTCTGAGACTAGAATTTTGTTCCCAACCACCTGACAGATTCCTCTCTTGCCCTATTCCAACAAGCAGGACCAGAGTTGATCTTATGTCAGAAGCCATAGCTCATTTATTACAATTGAACCAGTACCACAAGACCAAGAAGGATGAGGGTTTTACTCAAACCTCTTCGTCATTCCCAAGACTTCGGGGGGCTGGAGGGCAATCTTAGACTTAAAAGGTCTAAACCTTTACTTGAGGTATAAGAAGTTTAAGATGCAATCACTTCAATCGATCCTGGCTAGCATCAGGCAAGGTGACTTCCTTACCTCGATAGACCTGACTGAGGCATATTTGCACATTCCTATTTTTCCTGACCACCGCAAGTTCTCAGATTCAGTTATGCCCGACGACATTACCAGTACAGAGCCCTACCATTTGGCCTCTCATCTGCACCGAGAGTATTTACAAAGTACTGGCAGTGCTCGCAGCCCACCTTAGACAAATTCCCATCAGAATTTAATGCTATTTAGATGACATACTAATTCAGTCTTCATCATTCCAAAATGCTCAGTCAGACCTCGCCCTAGCCATCAAGGTTTTTCAGGAGCACGGTTTTTCTGTTAATTTCCCAAAAAGTCATACCGTACCAACAACTTGGCTCCTCCATTTGGGCGCTGTTATAGACACAGACAATTGTACGGTCTACCTATCTCAGGACCGACAGAACTCTATTCAGACCCTTGTACGTCGGATCTGAAAGGACAGAGTAGTCTCATTGGCATCCCTATCACAACTACTGGGGAAGATGGTGTCCTGCGTACAAATTGTGCCATGGGCAAGTCTCCATGCCAGAGAATTACAGTGGCTTCTCCTTCCATTTCAGAGACTTCACACCAGCACATCCCACCAGAAGGTCCGAGTTCCACGGTTGGTGTTGAACTCCCTTCGATGGTGGGACTCTCCGGCACTGTCACGGGGAACAGAATTCAAAGAACCAGACAGGATCACCATCACCACAGACGCAAGCCTATTTGGGTGGGGGGCACACCTCCACACACACTGGGCTCAGGGTCGGTGGTCCAGGCAGGATTTAAAGAACAATATAAACTGGCTGGAACTCAGAGCCATACACATGGCCCTACAGAGATTCAGCAGCATAGTACAGGGCCAGCATGTCCTGATTCTAACCGACAACATCACAGCCAAGGCCCATGTCAACAGACAGCATGTCCTGATTCTAACCGACAACATCACAGCCAAGGCCCATGTCAACAGACAGGGGGGGACAAGGTCCAAGCCTCTCATGCAGGAGGCAAAATTGCTGGGGTCTTGGGCGGAACTGAATCTTGCTTCCATCAGGGCAGAGCACATATCCGGAGTGGCCAACCAGCAGGCGGACTCACTGAGCAGAGCCACTGTGGACCATTCCGAATGGCAGCTGGATCCGAAGGTGTTCAGAGAAATTGTGGACAGGTTTGGTTCCCCAACCTTAGACCTTTTTGCCTCCCCAACCAACTCACAACTTCCCAGATTCCTTTCCAGGTTCCCGTCTCCATCAGTGGAGGGAACAGATGCTCTCCGCAGTCCCTGGCCCAGGGAACTGCTCTATGCCTTCCCTCCCCTGCCGCTTCTTCCTGCCACGATCAGGAAGATCCTTCGCGAATGAGCAGAGGTCCTCCTGATTGCATCGCATTGGCCGAGACGCTCTTGGTTCGCCGACCTGATGGATCTCTCCGCATCCCCTCCGTGGAGGATCCCAGCAAATCGCATCTCCCTCATTCAGGGGGAAATACGCCATCCGGACCCTCAATGGCTGCAGTTAACCGTCTGGCACTTGAGAGGCAGGCCTTAGGCCGAGACTCATATTTGTCAAGGGTCATAGCTATGATTCAGCAATCCAGGCGACCCTCGACGAATAGAATATACGATGCCACGTGGAAAATCTTCTGTAATTGGTGTTCAGTTCACAAAATTGACCTTTTGACGGTTTCAGTGCCAGTTATCTTGGAGTTCCTGATGGATGGTCTGGACAAGGAGCTTTCCACAAGCACCATCTGCAGGCAGGTAGCTGCACTTGCCACAGTTATTTCCTGTGGCAATGAACCCTTAACACATCACCCTATGATACGCTCCTTCCTAAAGGGAGCTAACAACGCCAGACCACCAACTGTACATAGATACCCCTCGTGGGATCTTCATCAGGTCTTACAGGCTCTTGTTTCACCACCCTTTGAACCTATTGACACTTGTTTGTTCAAACAGTTATCGATGAAGGTGGCATTTCTTGTTGCTGTAACTTCAGCCAGAAGGATCTCTAAACTGGCTGCTCTTTCAGTGAGGAAGGACTTGTGTACTTTCCATAAGGACAGGGTAGCCCTTAGGCTAGACCCCCTCCTTCATGCCCAAGGTTAATTCCTTGTATCATAGATCTCAGGAAATAGTTTTGCCGGACTTCTGTCCTAACCCATCTAATGACATAGAGGTTCAGTGGAACAAATTGGAAGTTTGTAGAGCAGCAACATGGGCATCGCCCTCTTCCTTTGTCCGTCACTACAAGATGGATATATATGCCTCTTCTACGGCTTCATTTGGCCGCAAGGTTCTAGAACACGCATTAACGTTGGATGGGACCCAGGCCCAATCTAATTCTCCACCTTAGGGACACAGGGCTTTGGTATGTCCCATCCGTGGGTTCTCCATCCAATCATGCGGGAGAAAGGGGCGTTGTCTTACCTGAATGCCTTTTCTCAGCATGATGACGGAGAATCCACTCCCTCCCATAAGGTCAGTTGGCCTGGTTCCCATATTGATCAGACGCGTCGGACTAAAGTCTGAGTATCGCCTTAGCCTAAAACTGGGGTGCAGTTGGCACAGAGGGGGCAGTACAAAAATTTCAGACTTAGTCTAATTGGAGCAGATAGATTAAGACAACCCATCCGTGGACTCTCCATCATCATGCTGAGAAAAGGCGTTCAGGTAAGACAACGCCCCTTTTTCACTCATTCAACTAAGTTTCTGAAATACACATTTGAAATGTTTTGCAAAGCCCTGTATACATCTTTATCCAGGATACACACAAATTGTGATTGTGTGCCATCACATTGCTGTCAGCTCTTAGTGACCACATAGCGAGACCTTCACCAGGAAATTACTGCTCTTGTGTAATTATTTAAATCAACTTCCTTTCACAACATGGTGCTTTCTGGATATGTTGAACAACATTTCCAGTGATCAATAGTCAGATACTTGCTTGGAATATGTTAACCAAGAAGCTCCTGAATTTCCACTTGGTTTTATATATTAATTTAATGAAGAACATCAGAGCATTAATAGAGTAATATAAATGGTATACTGAAGGAAGGAAGGAAGGAAGGAAGGAAGGAAGGAAGGAAGGAAGGAAGGAAGGAAGGAAGGAAGGAAGGAAGGAAGGAAGGAAGGAAGGAAAGATTAGTGGAGCATGCCAAGGACCATCCTGACAAAAGCTATAGAACAAGTTTAAGTAAGAAAAACCTAAAATAGGAGAAGCTACAAATGAAAAAAAAATAACAAGGGAAGCTGACAAATGAATGAAAAGGAAAACTAGAATATGCACATAACTTCGTGTGTGCCAGAAGAAGAAGCAGGGGGGGGGGGTGTTAAGGAATGTGCTTGGCAAAAAACAGACTGAATAGCAACTGGAACATCTGAATGGGAGCTCAGGAAGATGATCAATTCCCTAAAATATATCATCCTTAAAGAACACTAAAATCAGGCTCAGGGCTAGAAAGCATAGGTAGAAGAAATGTACACAGGAGCATGAAAACAAAGAACTATTAGTAAAATTACTTGCTGATCCTACTAAACTTACCTATTACCAATTCATGTCATTCTGGCAGTACTCAGTACTTTCAATGAAAAGTTTTCCCAGCCTTATGTGGAGATTCTGGAGTTGGAAATAGAAAAGAGGCACAGATGTGCTCTGCTATGGAACTGCAGCCTTTCCTAAAAGTCTTAATTAGAAAAGGGTAATCTAAGATGTATAAAATTTAAAAGATTTTTTAAAAAATCCTGTTTGCATTTTTTCTGCCTTATCTATAAACATTCTCTTTCTACCTGTTGTGCCTATCATTACATTTTCAAATATTCATCTAAAACTGTATAAACTGCTAAAAATCTTTAAGTGGAGAATCATGTAAAGTGTTTTAAAACAAATTTAAATAAGGCTAATTAAGCATAGCTAAATTTCTGTTCAATCTATCTACTTCTATATCCCAGAGTTCAGCTTTTTTGGTAACACAATTGGAATTGCAAAATAATAGCTATAGTAGAAGATTATGTGGAAGGCTGGACCATGAAGTGGAACTGAGAGTGAAAAGACAGGGCTTGTTCACATAACGCTTTAAATCATGGTTTATTTATTTAATGGTTAGATTCACATGTCACCCTAAATCATAAACCAAATTTTTCAAACCATAACTGGATTTGTGTATCTTGTGAAAAAGAAACAAATTGTATTATGGGTTAAAGAAATGTGTAAATCCAGCTCCTGTATTTATTCAATAAAACATGGGAAAATAAAACATAGCTTAGCATGGTGTGTGAATTTAGAGTCAGAGCTTTCCGGTTGAACCACAGGATGTCAGGGAACCAAGCCAGAGATAAAATGTCTACAAGAGGCTTAGAGCTCTCCTAAGTACACCCAGTCTACACATGATACGACAATAGGACTTTATCAATTGTTGATAACTTTATAGCTGCACTTAATGCACAGCTGAGGAAGTGGTCCAACAAGGAATCCAGTATACAACTGGAACAAAACAAATACCACTTTCAGCAATGGATGAATCTGTCACTTCCAGCTTCTCAGAGTTGCTCAGTTTTTAAATCTCCCATTCCATTGATCTTACTCCTACTTCAGAGAATGTTCTTTTTTATATCCATTCAGTTTTGTGGACCCTTTTGGTGAAACATATTTTTATCATATGAGGTGATCATGGTGCATGGAGAATAGCAATTATGTTTTCCATCACAGTAAATGTCAAGAGATGTTAGGACACCTTGGGGCCAGCCCTTTGGGGTGGGTCAAAGAACTCCTTCCTGGAGCATCTGTCTAACTCAGGTAGGCACTCTGGTCCCATGGATACCACTGAAACTTCAGATGCTTTTCCTTTTGTCTACTGTCTGTGATGATATCGGTATTCTTTTTTCTAATTTCCCATTAATAGGATAAAAAAGAATTTCTTTCAGAAATTTTTTTTTTCAAAGAAAAAGAGAATCTCGGGCAAATTATTCCAGGGAAGCTGGTGTTCTTGCTTCAATGTGATAAAAACAGTAGCATTTGCCATCATCTGCAACCATGAAATAATTTTAAAAACAACACCAAAACAAATCTGAAAGAAATCCTTAAACATCCTGAGAAGATTTTTAAAAAGAAAGCAAAAAAAAAAAAAAAGAGCCTATGTTGCAAGGAAGAAAATGTTTGCAAATTTCAAAGTCTTTATAGAACTTAAACATTTGTACTGGGACTTAGTCATTATATTGAATTGTCTTATAGGATCAGTGATATTTTTCATGAGTTCTCTAGCATGAATGTTGATAATATATAGCATTAAAAACAGACTTGGAAAACATCAAATTTAAAATTTAATGCAATGGCTAGTTAAACAAACAGTTTTCCCTTTATCCCTATTTAAGATGCATTTCTACCAGTTTTTAAAGGAGGGTTAAGAGCAGGGGAAAGAGAATTTATACTAAGCTTAGTGGTTTTGCCAACCCAGCCCCTAGGGTTCATTTATGGTCCAGAAAAATGAATAAATTGAGTAAATCATAGTTAGGTTAAGACTGGAAAACCATGTTGTGAGCATGCTACTTTATATAGACTCTAGTCTTGGAAATTATCATGATAGTCTTGTGATACTATTCCTTGGAAAATTGTGATCAATTGGGGTTTTGCTGTTTAATAGTACAGATAGTCTTCCTAACCTACAACCAAAATTGAGCCCAAAATTTCTCTTGCCAAACGTGACAGTTGTTGAATGAGTCATGCTCCCTTTTACAACCCTTTTTGCCATGGTTGTTAAGCACATCACTGAAGTTGTTAAGGGAATCATGCAGTTGTTAAGCAAATCAGGCTCCCCCTATTGACTTTGCTTGTCGGAAGCTCCCTATTGTAAATGCATGTTGGTTGCCAAGCACCCAAAGTTTGATCACATGACGGTGGAGATGCTGCAACAGTCATAAGTGTGAAAACTGATCATAGGTCACTTTTTTCTGTGCCGTTGTAAATTTGAATGGTCATTAAACAAATGGTTGTAAGTGGAAGACTACCTCTATGTGTATTTATTTTCAGGTATGCATGCTGATCAGCCTTGTAAATCTTGTACAAAATTAATAACTGTGTAATATAATTACTCAAGGTTTTTTGTGGAACAAGCACCTGCACTGGTGCACCATCCAAGCAGAAGATTTTTCTCTTGGCTAAATGCTTGGCTTGGTTGCAAGAAAGAAAATCAGCTGCAGGTACCTTTTATGTTCTGCAGATCTGGCTGCATGACAGCGCTTCATTAGTATGTGGCTGTTATAGAATAATGATTCTGTGACTTCAGGGGAAAGGTAATAGTGAAAAACAAATGACAACATATGGAAAAGAACAAAAATGAGCAATTAATGCTCCAATCTAATAATAATATTGGGAAAACAAAGCAATAATTATGGACTCCATCCAAGGAATTGGCAAGTCAAAACAAAACCTGTCAGTGACTGGGAGAGTTATGTAATCTCTTCAATAAACATTATGAAATTTCAGATGTTGATTACTTTGCTGAAGTCAGATCTCACCCCAGGTGCCTTCAGCAGAGGCTCAGACTTGCCAGTGAGTTTTCAGAAGACTCCTCCCACTGTAAGGATGGGGTTCATTTACTTTTATTTGCCAAGATCAGAACTAAGGAGTGGTAGTTAAGAACTAAAATAGTCTCCTGTAATCTGGCGTCCTTCAGGAAGATTGGAGTACAGTTGCCATAAGCACTTATACAGTACATAGGAACTTTATTTGAGGCCCATGTTAGATTTCTTTAAATAAGGTAGAATACATACGTGCATAAATGAAAATGGATTAAAACAGATTCACTCATTACTTCATACAATGCTCCTTGCCCTAATTTCAAAAGCCATTTGTAAGCAAAGAATGTCCTGTATATATTAACCCTACTGGTAGACTACCTTGTCATTCCAATTCAAATTCCTGAAAGCAGTCATATTCCTCAATAATTTCTGCATGAAGAAGAAAAAAGAAAGAAAGTATTAGAAAGAAAAGGGAGGAAGTTTACCTGAAAAAAGGAGACTGACAATCCTGGTCCCACCAATCATTAAATAATTGTGTGGCCTTGAACAGATCACCCGCAGGCATGCAATTCTTGAGAGGAAAAGGCTGCATGCAACAATGGTGTTATGAATGACACATATGTACGTCTTCTGAGTGCTTTATAACTAGATAATATTTACAAGTAGAACATGAAATGTTGGACAAAGATAAGAGAGAATGGAGCTGGAAGTACCTCTACAGATATAAAGGAGTTTGAGTAATTATGGACCAATACTTCTCCCAGTCTTACAATTATGACAGAATACGAGGAGGAGGAGGAGGAGGAGGAAGAGGAGGAGGAAGAGGAGGAGGAGGAAAATTTTGAATGAGCTTCTATAATCCCTCTTGTTTTTTGCTATTGTATTAGTACATTAACAAAATATTAAAGACCAAAGTAAAAGAATAACAAAGAGGGGGGAATCACAAAAGCAAATACCCACACAATATTTGACAGTAAATTTCAATACATTTGTTTGTTCATGAATGAATTAATTACTGTGCGTGTCCACTGAGATATCTAAACTCAGAAAAGAATGTAATAGGAATTTTTTTCTTAATAAAATTAAAAGGGGGGATTGTCCTAAATTGAGGTATTCTTCAAGATTCTTTGTAGTTATATTTGTTTCAGGCAGTGCTACTTCCCATGCTTTTAAGTATCACTTCTCCAGGGTTAAACACATTTTGGCTTTCTCCTTTCCTTCAATAGGTAGCAAGCACTTTATGGTCCTGGGGTGGTAACACCAAAGTGAGGCAACACTGCTGTTATCCTAGTGAAGAAATTCAGTCGGAACCCAAAAGCATGGTCACATCGCAGGGAGAAATGTTGCTGTTAAATTAAGACAAAACAGTAGAAGGAGAGGTTCACTGAAAGACAGCTCACTGAAAAAGAAAAAAGACTGGAGGAGGGAAAAGGAGAGGAAAGATTCAAGAAATTAGGAGGAAGACACTAACAAGGGCAGCAGCCTACAGTGAACTTGCCTGCTGAAAGAGGCCCAGCTGTACGAAGGGACCGGAGGCCCATTGAAGAGGAACCAGAGTGCTCCCCATCTGACAGAGCAGCCATGCATGATCATAAAGGTGTTGTTGGAGGATTTCTAGGCTAACAGAGGCCTATCTGAAAGACCCAGCGGCCCAGCGACCCAACCCAGCCCAATGAAACGTAGACCGGCATTGCAAACTGGGTGACGTAGAGCACTGGCATCTCGAGTGGTGGAGAGGAGGTGGCCGACAGCAGTGTGAGTCAGCAGATTAGTAAGGCAGGAAATATAGGTATGAATTTTTAGGGAGAGAGCAGAAAACTAAAAACAAATTCCTTGTTGAGGAGAAAGCAGCCCTTCCCTTTGTTAAATAGCCCTATCCTAACATTAACTTTTAACTTCAATATAAACTGCTATTTTTTTCTCTTAAAACCAAAGGGCATACTACCACATACTTTTATCTATACCAGTGGTAGGCAACCTCAGCTCTTTTATGACTCGTGGACTTCAACTCCCAGAATTCCTGAGTCAGCATAGCTATATCAAAATAACAAAGCACAAAAACAAGCACACAGGAAGAAAAAAAGATAGAAAAAATAGGCAAATTACCTAGAACAGAGAAGCTAGAAACAAGGCAAACAGCAAAGCACATCCACCAACCAAAAAGAGGGATTTTCAAACAACAAACTCATGGGACAGGTGACTGATACTATTGTGGTATGCAATACATGTTCCATGTATGTGCCTATGCCCAAAGAACACCCAAACTATACATGCATTAGATGTAAATTATGTGAACTACTACAGGAAAAGATAAGGAACTTAGAGGCAACTCTAGCCAAACCCCAATGTACAAAAGAAAGCTCCACCCAAACTGAACCAAATAATGAACAAATAACTCCTAGAGGATTCGACCCTACTGATAAACCCTTGGAGGAAAACAAATGGAGGTATGTCACACATAGAAGGAAATACTCAATACTCAAAGAAAGAAGCAGCATACAACTAACAAACCCCTTCTGCCAATCCAACTCAACCAGAAGTAGCCCCATTAAAACTAAGCAATTGATTTCTCCCCTTAGATCAGGCATGTCAAACTCATGACATCATGTGACGTCGCGCAACATATCGGGACATTTTCCCCATTGCCAGCAATGGGGTGGGCACAGTTTCGGTGTGATGCATCTGGCTCAGGGGCCAGCAGTTTGGCATGCCTGCCTTAGATGGAAACATTCAGACCCACAACCTCCCCACCCCAAGAATACATGCAGACACCTAGCAAAGAAACAACTTCAAATATCGCTTTAAAAGTCACATCAACAAACACACCTGAGATAAACATAAAACCCCAAACTACAGCCCCCCAAAAAGGAAGGCGAGTGTTGGTAATAGGAGATTCTCTCCTCAAAGGAATAGAATCATCCATCTGCAGACCAGACATATAATCCAAGAAGGTATGTTGTCTCCCTGGAGCAAAAATCAAAGATGTGTGTGAGAACCTAACCAACATAACTACTACCCCTTCTTCCTCATCCACATTGGAATGAACGACACAACAAACAACCTGAGTCTAATAGTGAGAGATTACAAACAACTTACTAGGCAATAAAGTTAAGAAGCTAGGAGCATAAGTAGTGTTCTCATCAGTACTCCCAATGAAAGGCCAACACCCATTGAGAGAAAAAGAATTTTAGAAATAAACCATTGGCTAAAGGGTTGGTGTCACCAAGAAAGCTTTGGTTTCTTGGATCACAGACTGCATTTCCTATGCAAAGGGTTCTTGGCAAGGGATGGGCTGCACCTCACGAAAACTGGGGAAAATGTACTCAGAAAAAGACTGGCCAACTCATCAGGAGGGCTTTAAACTAAAGTTGAGGGGGAAGGGGGACCAATCTCTAGAATCTCTAGAACCCAAAACCAATCACAAAACTCAAGAAAACAAATCAAACAATGAGGTAGGCAATGATGAGAAAAAAACTCAAACAACAATCAGGAGATGCAGGAGACATATGCATGGACAGGCATAAAAGTCTTAAATGCTTATATACAAATGCTCAAAGCTTGGTGAACAAACAGGGCGAACTAGAAGCAATAGTACACGAGGGAAGATATGACATAGATGGCATTACAGAAAAAAGGTGGGACGAAACCCACAAATGGAGTGGACGGATGGATGGATACAAATTGTTGACAAGAAATAGGTACAAAAAGAAGAGGGGGAATTACACTATATGTAAGAGAATACTACATACCTGCAGAAATGCACATGATCAAAGATAAAATCTCTCTAGAATGTATATGTATAAAAGAGAAAAAAGTGACATTGCCACAGATGTATATTACAAGCCACCCAACCAATTAGAAGAAATAGATGAACTCTTTGCCAACCAGTTAACAAATGTATGTAGGAAGCATACCACAGTAGTAATAGGAGACTTCAACTATCCAGATATCAATTGAAAGACAAACTCTGCAGTGAGCAGGAGATCAGATTCCTAACTGACTTCTGGTTAGGTGTCGAAGTGTAATGGGTGCAGGAAGATAGGGCTCCATCTTCCACGTTCAATTTCACCCCAACGGGGACCTAAAAAGTGTCAAAAGTCGCCCTGGAGACAATGAGTAGTCCTCAATAGCACCATATCCACATGGAGAGAAGTAAGATTGTGGTATACTTTATCAAATGCATTACTGAAATCTAAGTACACTACATCCATAGCATTTCACTGGTCTACTAGTTTAGTCACTTTATCAAAGAATGAAATAAGATTGGTTTGGCATGATCTGTTTTTAACAAATCCGTGCTGGCTATTAGTTATAACTTTGTTTGCTTCTAGTTGTTTGCAGATCTGTTTTTTTATTACCTTTTCTAGATGAGGGAATTGAAGGGGAACTCATCAAATTTGCAGATGGCACCAAACTGACAGGAGTAGCCAACACCCCAGAAGACAAACTCAGGATCCAAAAAGATCTTTACAAACTTGAACAATGGATTCTACGCAACAAAATGAGTTTCAATGTGGAGAAAAGCAAAGTTTTACATTTAGGCAGGAAAAATCAAAGGTACAAGTACAGATTGGATGAGACTGGCTCAAAAACAGTAATTGTGAAAGGAATCTTGGAGTCCTAGTGGACGATCACTTGACTATGAGCCAGCAGTGAGCAGCAGCCACCAAAAAAGCTAATACAATCCTAGGTTGTATAAACAGAGGCATAGAATCACAATCACATGAAGTATTAGTACCACTTTATAAAACCCTAGTAAGACCACACCTGGAATACTGCAGCCAATTTTGGTCACCATATCACAAAAAAGATATTGAGAGTTTGGAAAAAATTCAGAGAAGAGCAACTAAGATGATCAAAGGCCTGGAGACTAAAACATACAAAGAATGGCTGCGGGACTTGGTTTTGGCTAGTCTAAAGAAGAGCCTAATGCTGGGAAAGATTGAGGGCAATAGAAGAATGGGATGACAGAGAATGAGGTGACTGGATGGAGTCACTGAAGCAGTAGGCATGAGTTTAAATGGACTCCAGAAGATGGTAGAACACAGGAAGGCCTGGAGGAATGTTGTCCATGGGGTCGCGATGGGTCGGACACAACTTTGCAACAACAACAACAACAAAGAAAAGAAGAAATAGGGGAGACGTGATAGCAGTATTCCAGTATTTGAGGGGCTGCCACAAAGAAGAGGGGTCACGTTATTCACCAAAGTACCAGAGGGAAGGACAAGAAACAATGGTTGGAAACTGATCAAAGAGAGAAGCAACCTGGAATTAGGGAGAAACTTCCTGACAGTGAGGATAATTAACCAGTGGAACAGCTTGCCTCCAGAAATCATGGGCGCTCCATCACTGGAGATTTTTAAGAAGAGGCTAGACAGTCACTTGTCTGAGATGGTATAGGTTCTCCTGCCTGAGCAGTGGGCTGGACTAGAAGACCTCCAAGGTCCCTTCCAGCTCTATTCTATTCTAAAGGTGAAAGAAAGTTGGAAACCTCAAAAATGATTTTAAAAATAATCTTTTATGGATGTTTCTTCCTGTGAGGTTTTGTAGATTGTTTTGGGAATGCTGATCCTACCCTAATATGACAAATATAAAGCCAACTCACGTAGTTGACTAGGTCAGAAATGGCTGTGGTGGAGCCTATGATAGCTTAATGTCCACTGAGAGATCTTGGATTTTGCTCCTGGTACAAGTAAACCCATAAGATTTTCTTAATGATTGGTTTGAAAAGAGATTAATTTCTCCTACTAAGTACAGTCCTGCAGTTGAAGCAAAATTCCTATTGCAATTGCCAACAAGTGCTTTGATTGATGATTCAGGACTATAACACAGAATAAATATAGCTTTGCTGAAGGGATTGAACTATACACAAATTTATAATAACTTATTTAGAGAGGAAAGAGCTCATCCAGACTCACATAACAGAACAAAATGAAGTGAAATGCACAAGTCATTTCTTTGACTTTGTGCTGGAGCAAAATATCTTCCAAAAATATGTGTACTTTCCACACACATATCCTCTTTCCTAATGAAGAGCACAGACGTATAGGATTGGTATTTAGAGGGGCTCATTCTTCAGTATTGAGGGACTCTTCTTGAAAGAGAAATGTTGAGTTTGCCCAAGGAATGTTTGCTGCTTTCCCTAAATGGATGTCTTCACCTTTCTTACCCAATAAAATAAGATGAAGAAATAGCAACTGGGCCACAGGAACACATTCAAAAGTCATCTTCATTTCAAGTGGAATGAAATCCAGTCAGTCCTGCACTGAATCTCATCACTGATCCTCATGAACTAAGAAGACATTTCTGAGAAATACCCAGAGTCTCCTCCTCCTCCTAATCTCTGTGTTTGGGGAATGCTTATCCCCTGACTGATCTTTTCATCAATGAACCCATGATATAAAACAGGTCTCCAAAGCTTTAGACAAAAGCCTTGGAGGCCTATCTGGAGATATAAAGGAATAAACTTTCAGCAAAAAATATTCATATGTACCACTGTGCTAGACCCAAGACATTTTTCCTCCCACCTTAGGTGGAATCTTATCTTTTGGCCAGATCCACAAAATGGCTTATTAAAAAGCAAGAATTTGTTATTATTTTTTATACAATTGGGAGAAGCAAAATATTTTAGTGGCTCTGGGAGGAATGCCTATCTCATTGATAAAAAATATTTTTAAGAAGGCCTTCATAGTATATTATATTGCTTGCTGTTTGTAGTACATTGTCCATATTTAAAATGCTTTCAGTGTAGTTGTTCATCAATGATTCAACTACATTTTGTATTTGAGTTTTGCAGTCATCTTTAAATTTTTATGTGTTGTGAGTTCTATAATCCTGTGGAAAATAGATAGGATATCAATATTTTAGACAACAAATTACATCAGATTACTCTTTTCCCTGAAAAGGTACTATAAAAATCCAGTCATGGTTCTTGATGCATAGAAACATTTATTTAATTATGTCTGCATACATATAGTATGAAGGAAATGCAATGGGAATCTACCCTCAAAATATCAGTTCAAAGAAAATTGATCTCTGTCTCTAAGATCTTGGGAATTCTGCTTTTATTTCTGCTGCTGAGAGGTATTTGATATTACCGGTTCTTAACAATTTGCAGACTAGGTATTCAGCTGATGCCAACCAATTATTTTTTTTAAAAAATGGATTAGTACAAGAGAGTTTACACAGAGGCATAATGCTTGTTCACATGATAGATACAATCACAGTGGCTGCTTGATGAATAGAATAGAATAGAATAGAATAGAATAGAATAGAATAGAATAGAATAGAATAGAATAGAACCTTGGAGGTCATCTAGTCCAGACCCCTCTAAAGCAGGAGAACCTTATACCATTTCAGACAAGTGACTGTCCAGTCTCTTCTTAAAAACCTCCAGTGATGAAGCACCCACAGCTTCTGAAGGCAAACTGTTCCACTGGTTAATTATCCTCACTGTTAGGAACTTTCTCCTTAATTCCAGGTTGCTTCTCTTTTTGGTCAGTTTCCAACCATTGTTTCTTGTCCTGCCCTCTGATGCTTGGAGAATAATCTGACCCCTCTTCTTTGTGGCAGGCCCTTAAATACTGGAATACTGCTATCAGGTCACTCCTGTTTCTCCTTTTCTTTAGACTAGCCCGGGGTAGGCAACCTTGGCTCTTTTATGACTCATGGACTTCAACTCCCAGAATTCCTGAGCCAGCATAGCTGGCTCAGGAATTCTGGGAGTTGAAGTCCATGAGTCATAAAAGAGCCAAGGTTGCCTACCTCCGGACTAGCCAAACCCAAGTCCTGCAACCGTTCTTCACTATTATTGCTACTATTTTCAATTTATTAATCACAAGTACTGTGGAAGGATGGCTACTTAGTAGAAAAATGCAGACCACCTTGGGATAGATATGTTTTGATGTGCTAAACAGGCACTTCACTGCTCTTGGCTAACCTGTTAACCACATGTAGGGAGCTGTCTGGAGAAGATGAAAAACAGCCAGTAAGAAGCATTGCAGTCATTAGACCAAATGTTTAGAGACCATAGAGACCAAATGAATCAATGCTAAGATTTAAGCATTGACCATCTGAACATGAAAGGATTCCTGATAAGGGAGGCATGTTTAATTTAGGATAAAAATTGGTTGCACATTATGCCCATAGTATTGGAAGAGGAAAGATGCTGTTTTCAACTTTTACTGAGCTAAATATTCCAGTTGTAGATTCTGTCTTATAGAAATAATATATCAGTTCTGATTTATTTTCTATTTTGTAACAGTTTTTTACATTATCTTGAAAGCTCAGTGGGTAATAAATATTTTAGACTAATAATAAAATTAAAATAATTTAATTATAATAATTCTTATTGTAATTTTTTTTCCTCTTAGATTGTTGTAGAAAGCTCCCCACAATGTAGGAAGTTAATTATCTCTTTAGATAAATTGGCTGTCTTTCCCCAGATCTTGGAATTCAGGGGTATACAACTTCTTAACATGGATGTTATGTCTAGATGCTATAAATAATTTTAACTAAACTTGCAGAAGTTTCATTACCCAACTAGATAATTACTATCCCTAGTTGGGAAACTTCTGTAAACAAATAACCAAACTCAGGGAGCGGCAAGGACTCCAGCTGAACTCTGAGCTACATACCGTATATTTTCATCTATTGATAATGTCTCTTATTACCTTTCTTTTTTTCAGTTATTACATTTCACTCTGCATTCTTCTTCCAATGCCAAATGACCTGTTTACCAGTTGCTGAATAGTTGCAAGCATTAGTGATGTTTGCAACTTAATTATGTATACAATCTGGAATATAACTAAATTTGAGAAATCAAACCAGACCTTTTTTTAGATCAGAACATTTACAAAATAATCAAAACAGAACCAAAACAATTCTAGTAGGACAGAATAACCTCTTTCAAAGCTGGACCTCCTAATTTCCTAGGTATTTGTTATACAGAATTTGGAGAAAGCCCCCTTAATAGTTCCAATAAACCACATGTAACAAAACACACAACTTTAAACAGTATGTGTGCATATGTTTGTGTGTGTGTGTATGTGTGTATGTGTGTATATATACGCATAAACACACAAACAGAGAGAGAGAGAGAGAGAGAGAGAGAGAGAGAGAGAGAGAGAGAGAGAGAGAGAGAGAGAGAGAGAGAGAGAGGCAGGTATCTAAGTTTGTGTCTCTCTTTGAGTTTGAGACAGGTCAAATAGCACTTCAGTCCTCTCTTCTTCTTAAAGAACTCTTTAAAGGCATAAATTAAACTTGATCACTTTTAATTTTAGTGGCTTTCACATAAAAGTAACCCTCTTATCCATCATACCAGATATTTTATTTACATAGCCTGAGGCTGGATACATAAACATGTTGTTGTTGTTGTTGTTAATTGCGAAGTCGTGTCCGACCCATCGCGACCCCATGGACAACATTCCTCCAGGTCTTCCTGTCCTCTACCATCTTCTGGAGTCCATTTAAATTCACACCTACTGCTTCAGTGACTCCATCCAGCCATCTCATTCTCTGTCGTCCCCTTCTTCTATTGCCCTCAATCTTTCCCAGTATTAGGCTCTTCTCCAGTGAATCCGTCCTTCTCATTAGGTGGCCAAAGTACTTGAGTTTCAACTTCAGGATCTGGCCTTCTAAAGAGCAGTCGGGGTTGATCTCTTCTAGGACCGACCGGTTTGAACGCCTTGCAGTCCAAGGGACTCGCAGGAGTCGTCTCCAGCACCACAGTTCAAAGGCCTCAATTCTTTTGCGCTCAGCCTTTCTTATGGTCCAACTTTCACAGCCATACATTGCAACTGGGAAAATCATGGCCTGGACTATGCGCACTTTTGTTGGCAGGGTGATGTCTCTGCTTTTTAGAATGCTGTCTAGATTTGCCATAGCTTTCCTCCCCAGGAGCAAGCGTCTTTTAATTTCTTGGCTGCAGTCTCCATCTGAGGTAATCTTGGAGCCCAGAAAAATAAAATCTTGCAAATCAAATAGGAGGAATAATACCACTTAGCCTTTAAGTAAATCTTAGTGCTTATGTTGCTAAATTCTTGGAAACATTCCTGTAGGAGACTAAATCCCCATTTTCATTTGGTCTAGTCCAGGCAAAGAGAATGTGATAACAAGCATGCTATTTGCTTTTAAACTTAGCATTTGAGCAGCTGCCAACTTAACCATCTGCTTACACTCTTCAGTGCAAGGATGGTAAAACTGCGGATTTCTTGATATTGCTACAGTACAGATGATGGCATATTATTGGCTGTACCAGCCAGGAGTGTTAGAGGCTCATAATTACTCTCCAATGTAGGATGATGCTTTGAAAATTCCATGAATCCTGATATTTTGAAAATCACCTAAAAGGACTTGATGGAAAAAAATAAATACCATAACAGACATTATTAGTGATATATTTCAGAGAGCAGTGGCCTCCTGTCATTGCCTTGCATTTCTAAATCTTGTAAATAGATGGTTCGATTAATGTCTTTTGACAATCTTCTCATATTTCACAAGAGTTCTGTTTTGTGAAATTAATTTGGAGTGTTCTGGGATAATTCCTTTATCATTCTTATATTTCTTTCCACAATCCATTGTACTGAAAATCGTCAGCCATCCATCTACGCATGCCAAAACCCTTTTCTCCCTACAAGTTTCCACACCAACTACAGGCAGTCACCATTTTTCAGGTAGCAGAATACTTTTTTGCAATCTGGATTCATTAGAAGATACTGATGGTGGGTTGCTTAGTTTGACTAATGCATATGATGATTTGTGAGTGTCAACACCAGCACATCAAATATAATCAATTGTGGGAAGGGAATTGTCAAGATTGAATTGCTACAATGCCTTTTAGCTTCATCATCTTGCCAAATAAAAGTGGGGAGAGAATGGAATGGCAAAAAGCCATCCATGGACCTTGAGAGCCTGCACCATGCCAAGGTCACTGCCAGGGGTGCTCAATGGAGAGGTGAACTGTTCCCATAACAAAAAGAAATATTACTATTGGACAATGTGAACACCTGGTGGGTGGGCAAGTGGGAATTCAATGTTTAACTAACAAGCTTTCGCACAGGAAACCTCAGAGTTGGTTTCGCTTCTTCAGTTCTATCATTGTCAGGTTTGTTGTAGAGTTGACAGCTGTACTCAGTAAAGTTATGCCTGCCGGGACTTAATTGCCTTGAGGATTCCTTTTGTTTGGTTCACTAGGAATTTCTCATGCTAAAAATATCTTGGCAATAGGTGCTACTTTCGCTTACTGGTGAAATATCCTACTTACTTACTGGCCAGTGATGGCAAAGCATGAGCAGGCCCTATACATGATAGAAATGTGAATGCTCCGATCCTTCCTTGGATTACTGCAATTCGAATGACAAAATCCAACTTCGAGTGGGAGTCACATCAATCATAACAAAATTGTGGGAAAGAAGACTTAGATGGAATGGACACGACGTACACAGTAAAGAAAACTTAGTGGCGAGGACAGCCATGCATCTGGATTCTGATGGCCAGCAAGCCCATGGCAAACCCAAGAAACAGTGGATGGATCGCATCAAGGAGGACCCCTGAAGATGCCTGGATGCCTGGATCGAGCCAAATGGAGATGGCTTTGCCAATAGTGGACCCTGCCATAGCGTGGGAATAATGTGAAGGAGAAGGAGAAGGTGAAGGGAAAGGAGAAGGGGAAGAGGAAGAGGAAGAGGAGGAGGAGAAGCTACTTTTGCTTTGTTGTCAAATTCTTCCTCCATCTTCAGAGATTGTATGTAGCATTTTATCAAATCATATAAAAATACATGCTGTTTTAGACATATATTTTATTTTGGGAGGAGTTTTTTTTTTAAAAAAAATAAAATTAATAGTAAGAAAAATAGTTTTATTATATCAGGCAAGGCAAGATGAAGATGCAAGACATGGAGGGCTCTTTCCAGCCACAAAGGGCAAGGAATTGGGTGCTATCATAGAGAAAGATGAAGAAAAAGAAGACTGAATTAGAATTAGCGTGATTAAATGTTAAATGTTAGCGTGATTAAAATAATCAGGGAAGGCTTTAACTGTTTGAAGCTTGTGCGATGCACTTACAAAGCTGAGAATGTTTCTTATCAGGATGCCTTACAAGTGGCCAGTACCTAATCTATAACCTGACAGCTTTCATGTACTACACCCTTCCCTGATGGGTTTACCCAGCCACTCATTTGACCTGTCAAAGAAAAATTGCAAATGCCTTCCCTGATTAGTTTCCCTGGCTGATTACCCTGCAGTTGCACTCAGGGGATTAAGTTCTTTCTATAATGGATTTAACACCTACATATATCATTCTGGAGAAACATTTAGAGTTTGAACTGATGCATATGAGCTACTTACACCAATTTCATCTTAAGAAGAAAAAAAATGAAGCTAAATGTAGTCTTGAATTATGGTGACCTCCGGAAAAAAAAAGCATGAACTATAATATATTAAGTCCCAAATTCAATTCTTCCACCTCTGGTTTAAAAGGATCTTGTATGTCTCTCAAGAAAAATAGCTTCTAACAACACTACAGAACCATTATTGCTAGTGCAATAATAAGCTTTGTTAAGAAAGCTACAGGAAAGACTGTACATACAAAAATGAAACAATAAAACAATAATTTCGTAAGGATATGTTACACTGAATGGTCTTTCTGGTGAATATGTATGTAATTGGGACAACTGGAAAGCCAATATTTCTCAAATTTAGCAACTTTAAGATGTGTGAACTTCAACACACAGAATTCTCCAACCAACCATTCTGGTGGTTGGAGTCCACATATCTTAAAAGGTGAGAAACACTGATGCAGACTGTAAGTTCCTGGACATCCCAAAGGTGCTTTTTCAAAAGGCAACTGGACTTTCTTCCCTTTCTTGCCTTTTGAAAAAGCACCTTTGGGACAACCATGACCTGGATGACTGGGAATCTTCAATGACAAGTTCCAGGACAGTGAGAGCAACAGCACAGAACATGGCCACCTTCCTGGAGATATCTACATGCATGTTCACCAAAAGAAGCAGCACATTCTCCTCATCTGACCTGCTACATCAGTTTAACAATAAAAGGGTTATTGTGTTTCAACACTAACTCTTATTGGACAGGGAATAGAACTTGTGTGATGGACCCAATGTCTTTTTTGAATTGAGAGGGCCATATTCAGACCTGAACTGTGGTGACGTTAGCTTTTGCCCCATCTTTTTCTTGGAATATTGATACAATGTAATGAAGGTTGCATAACGATGAGTTAGACAGTAGGGCTACCAGATCCATCCAGAAAAATCCAGGCTATCATTAAATAATTGCCATCTTTCCTGCTATTTTGTGTCATTGAGATATTTGTGGCCTATTTTTGGTAGAGCTTTCAGATGGATCAGTGCCAAATCTGAAAAACAGCTTTTTTTCAAAAGTTTTGCTTTCTAAAAAAACTTTTGTTAATTATGTTATAACCCTTCAAAATGTACACAAATATAATTTCAAAATGACTATATAATGTAAGAATCTTGAGAAATATGAAATTAATTTTAATGACTATAATGGCAGGACAAGAAGCAACGGAGCAAGGAGAGAAGCAACCTAGAACTAAGGAGAAACTTCCTGACAGTTAGAACAATTAACCAGTGGAACAACCTGCCTCCAGAAGCGGTGAATGCTCCATCACTGGAAATTTTTAAGAAGAGCCTAGACAGCCATTTGTCCGAGATGGTATAGGGTTTCCTTCCTTGAGCAGAGGATTGGACTAGATGAGCTCCAAGATCCCTTCCAACTTTATTATTATTATTATTATTATTATTATTATTATTATTATTTAATTTCATAATGTTCCTGACACACTGCATGAGTTCAATAGGGCTAAAGTGTTTCACTGCTAATTTTTGTTTGTATTCAGTGTCCAAAGCGTTTCACTGCAATGTCCAACAATAGTCAGCCACCATTGATGGATTCCAATTACCCTGATACTCTTTCTCCATTGTGGCAATGTTCTGGTGAAGTTTTTCATCATGTTCATCCTTACTGCACTTAGATTTTCATGAAATAAGTCCAAGTGTGAATGCAGAAAATGAATCTTCAGTGACATATTGCACTTCATAGTCTTGTATGTTGTAAGAAGTATGTCAACCAACTGAATATAGCTTGGTGCTTTGTAGCTGCCAAGAAAATTCTCAGTGACACCCTTGAATGCTTTCCAGATGATTTTCTGTGGTCCCACTAACAAATCTATGAGATACCCCGAAAAGTGTTCATGAAGCAAAAACTTTGTTGTCCAGTCTATAGTATACTTGTTCTTAAAATGGGTGTCTACAGTACTTCTAGATTGGTAGTTCCCCCCCCATCAACCTTGCCCCTCTAAATTACATTTTTCATGGGCTCATTAGAATGCCTTATGGAATGTTTAAACATTCCTTTCCAAGGTTTCAAAGTCACATGTCAATTTTTCCTTATTATTCAGGATGAAAAGCAAACAGAACACAGAGCAGTTGAATAAACTCTATGATTGATGTTTTTTAGCTGGAAGCCCTTTCCTATAGATTAAAGGAAGGAACCCAAGAGACCAAACGTTAATTTCTTTGTTCTTGCTACTGAGGCTTTCTTGTTATATGTGCTGGTATCAGGTGGTTTACAGTAATCCTGGATTGGATGGTGGCAGCTGGCATTAGAGGAGAATTGTGCCAAGATTTGCTGACAGTAGAGCTTGCTGCAGACAATTTAGATATCAACTATTTCAGGGGGAAACATATCTGCTTGAATAAATAAGGCTAATTAGCATGGTGCTGTTTCTAACATTTGTTCTAATCTTAGTTATATTGCTTTTTTAAAAAAAACAACAGATCCATTTAATCCTATATAGACATGAATAACAATACTACGGTGGGAAGCTTCTCACATCTCAGGAAAAGACCCCAAAAAAGAGCAAACAAAATAAAAATAAAAAATACCACTAAAAGGAGGCATTCTGAAGAGTCATTTTTGAAAATAGCTATAAGTAGCAAATTAACCAGGTATCTAATGAAGAGAAGGATGAGGGGTGACATGATAGCAGTGTTCCAATATCTCAGGGGCTGCCATAAAGAAGAGGGAGTCAAGCTATTCTCCAAAGCACCTGAAGGCAGGACAAGAAGCAATGGATGGAAACTAATCAAGGAGAGAAGCAACCTAGAACTAAGGAGAAATTTCCTGACAGTAAGAACAATTAACCAGTGGAACAACCTGCCTCGAGAAGCTGTGAATGCTCCAACATTAGAAGTTTTTAAGAAACTGGACAGCCATTTGTCTGAAATATTATAGGTTTCCTGCCTGAGCAGGGGGCTGGACTAGAAGACCTCCAAGGTCCCTTCCAACTCTTCTATTCTATTCTATTCTATTCTATTCTATTCTATTCTATTCTATTCTGTTCTGTTCTGTTCTGTTCTGTTCTATTCTGTTCTGTTCTCCAAGGTCCCTTCCAACTATTATTATTATTATTATTATTATTATTATTATTATTACTACTACTACTACTACTACTACTACTACTACTACTACTACTACTACTACAATCTACAGGCCAACTGGAGACCTACTGGCTTGTTCTGAAGTTCAGTGAGCAAGTCACTACATGCTGGCCATCTGCAGTGATCCTCTAAGCCAGCCAGTCTACTTACATCAGTACCATAGAGAACAAAATCCATAGGAACCTATGCCAGGACCTCTGATTTGGAACAGGGCCTTTTCTGATGCCTTTCAAAGGCTGCTGCTGAAAGACAATCTTCATCCATTTAATGGATCTTTCAGGCATCGAAAATTGTGGGTTTCATATGGATTTTTTTTCATCCTGTGTAAATGAGCCATGGCTAGCTGTTAATAATAACATAGCAGTGTGAAGCATACCTTAGGAAACCTGAAACAGCAAAAGCTTGACTCCAAAGCTTGGGTCCACTTTCCCAGCAAATGTATTATGGTCTGCAAACCAGAGCCAATTGTCAGCGAGGTCTCAAACAAAATTGCTCTTGGAAAGGGTGGTGCCTCGCAGACTCGGATGATTCCTGGTGGAAAACGTGGCAAGGGTATTATTTTCCATGGAGAGAATCCCACTGGAACTCAAAACCCAATGTCAACCCAGGGAACTTGAACCCACAGAAAGCAAACTCAGGAAGCAGATTTTACTGTAATGCCTGTAAACTAAAACTGCTGAATGTCACGTGGCTCCATTTTCTTGAAAGCTTTTGCTTTACGTCCCCTCTATTAAAAGAAAGAATTTTTTTTCTAAATGGTACAATTTATTTAAAAATTGGTCAATGTGAGTAAACAGACATTGATATTTTCTAGGAGAGGAGACTTTACTTGCCCTTGCTTATAGCAATTTTAATTTGTTCCTTAATATATTTAAATTGAAATTCAAATGAATAGCTTTCCAAAAGTGTCTTTCCTCTATGAAAAAGTCGTCTATTTTTCTCTCCTACTTTAAGTCCTTTGAGATTCCTTTCACATTTCTTTGGTAGAATTTCATTATTGGAACTGATGGACAGCTTTATTGCTGCTGCTGGTGTTTTCTGTTACACATTTCTGTTCCTCTGAAGTCTACAGGACTATTCACTCTAATTTGAAAAAGCTTAATCTAAGGAGTGTGGCTGTGCAAACCATTTGAATTAGTAGGACAACCAGGACCAATTTTCACAACAGGAAGCTTTGCAAAAGATGTGGCTGCTTTAATCATCTGAAAAGAGGTATTTTGCTCATGTTCCCACATGCTGTGAAACTTGTCATTCATAGTTTGCACCATCCTAATAATGAGTTTCTTCATGAAGACATTTTTTGGGATATAACTGAAGCGCATGTGCACAGACATACAAATACACACAGATATACACATATTTTCACTGAAAATAACATTCCAAAGTTTTTGTATGCATCAGGCTGAACAATGTATTGAAAAATGCAAAATAAACTCTTAGTGCAAAATAAACACTAAATTGCTGCTAATTCTGTTGGATTGAAGATGTACATAAACCCCAGTGAATAAGTAAACAAAATAGTTCATCCACAGGGTTAAATAATATTCTTATTCAGACCATGTCACAGAATACATGCAAGGGTAAGAGTATTAGAATAATTTCTTCCTTTTTTAAAAAAAAATACTTTCTTTGAAAACAATACACGCTATGCAGTGCTGAGATTCAGCTAGTTCACACCACTTCAGCAGAACCAGTAGCTAATTTTTTGTTGCCCAGGCCCAGAATAGACTTCCAGCAGCGGCATCCACAAAGAGAACCGGTTGTTCACATATTCGAATCCCACCACTGACGCTATGGCTGACTTCTACCTCATTGACATCTTGCACACAGGTTTTGTATGAAAAGACAGACAGGTCTATGCATGCAATGAAGCCACACAGCTGGTTGCACCATATGGCCTTTCTGTAGAGACAGGTTAACATGTAAGCAAGTTTGCCACACATCAGACTTTACATAACATTACTTGCCTCTTGCTGCTTTCATTAAACTGAGGTTTGCTATTGATAGGCTGGCCAAGTACATGCTGCAGGAACAAGAGTGGACTACTTTGTAGATTTTGGACTATGTGTAAGCTGTTCCTCATAGGAGCCATTCTTACTGGTGTCACCCTTCATGGTGATTTGCCCAGTTTATTTGTTTTTCAAAAGACTAAAGCTACATATTTTCCAAAGCACCTGAAGGCAGGACAAGAAGCAATGGGTGGAAACTAATCAAGGAGAGAAGCAACCTAGAACTACGGAGAAACTTCCTGACAGTGAGAACAATTAATCAGTGGAACAACCTGCCTCCAGAAGCAGTAAATGCTCCAACACTGGAAGTTTTTAAGAAGAGATTGGACAGCCATTTGTCCGAAATGGTGTAGGGTTTCCTGGCCTGAGCGCGGGGTTGGACTAATGACCTCCATGGTGGCCCCTTCCAACTTTACTATTATTATTAATTATTATCTTATTATTATTATTATTATTATTATTATTATTATTATGATAGAAAAAGCTTGCTGTTTCATAAATTGATTGCGATCTTGAAGAGGTGTTGTAAATCATAACCAAACATATTCTTGGCTTATCATTATTTGCTTTTATTTTACCTCCATAGGTTACAGTGCGGGAAAAAAATGACTATGAATGCTGCGTTAAGACAAGCTCAGTAGAAATTCATACACTGAGGCTGCTGATCACAGAAACCTGAATTTTGCCCAGGTATGCATTGGAGAATTGTGCAGTAAATGCTATATAGGGTAGACTCAGGATTCTTTCCCACAAATAAACCATATTTTTTTCTTTCTTAAAAAAAAAAAAAGGTTCTGGAACTCACACACATCATACACCCACCTTTGCCTACCCTATAAGGTTTACATCCAAAAAAGGTGCCAGAACTCTGTTCTGGGCCTTACTATGAGAACAAGCCTGAGTAAAACTATTCCCTGGAAAGTGCATTTATTGATAGGTCAACCTGAATTGGTTCTCAGCGAGTAAAGGTGAAGGGGGTAGACTGCAAATTGATGTCTCCAAGCTAAGAAGCACAACCATGGTAAGTAGTGAACTTTTTATTTAAGATTAAGTACAGAATGGTACAATGGGTCTGAATAAAGAAATCTAGATCCCCATTGCTTAGTCTATTGCCCTCCTCTTCCTGTCTCTCAATGACATCTCACAGACTTGACAGTACTACAATACACTTCCTTTCAACGGAAAAGTCAAACAGCAAAGATGGTGGTTGCTGTAGCTACAATCAAAGTCATACCTTTATTAAACATATCTAACATTGCATATACACAAATGGCAGGGTTTGATCATATTGCCTGCTTTGACCTCCTGAGGCTACCCTCTTTCCAATTATGCCACTCCACACTCTGATACTAATAGCTAATCGTTGCCATCCACAAATTGTCTACTCCTCTTAAACTGTCGATATAATTGATGACCACCTTTAACACCTACAGTTTGTGAATTCCATAGTCCAGGATTTAGTGCCCTTGTGTGTGTGCTGCATTTTTTCATCATCCGCATGTTACTAACTTGATATGAAAAGAAGATATTCTCCCTATCTATTTTTCTCTCTGTTATTATTGATCCCATTTGAAAGAGTTAATCCCGAGATTTTTTCCCCTGGCTGCACTTTAAATAGGTTTAATGTTGTGTATCTTAACAAAAGCAAGAGGTTAGCTGTAACTTCAAATTCAACCTTTATAGTTATTCTTTAGCTAGCCATAGCTTTTTCTTAACTTGCCAAATAATTTGAGCATATGTTAAAAAAGCATAGGGGAGTAGCTGAGGTCACTATAGTTTTAGACGTTCTCCTTCCTTAATAGACTTGGCCATTTTCCATTCTTTTTCTTTTTTTCTGAAAAGAAAGTTAAAAAAGAATAAAAGTATACAAAAGTGTTGTACTCTGGATATGGCTAGTCAATATTCTAGTGGGTTTTATTCAGTTTATTTTTCATATTTGTTACACTTTCATCCTCCTTCTGAAAGTCCTGCTGAAAGATGGAAAATGTATGACTCGATGAACATAGATCAACATTTTGGGGTTTTTTTTTTTACAATTGTAATTAGTATCACAAACTGCTTTAGTATTATGAATCCTAACTGTAAGTCAGAAACAGAGCATGCATAATTGTTTTTTGTCTCTTGACTATAGAAAATGTAATCTATTGTGGTTTCTCTAGTTTTCAATCCATAATAGTCCACGTTTTGCTAATTGAAGCTGTGCACTGTGAGATATTTTAAAGAAATAAAAATTAAAGGTTTTAGCTTAAGCAAATCTATTATCATTACTGTTATCACAGATGGATGAGTCGCCTAATAGTTTTTGTGGCTGGTTTTCATTTCTAAAAGTTGTCCTAACTCTCTTCAATCCATAATATATAATAATAATCATAATAATAATAATAAATAATAATAATAAATAACAACAAACAACAACTACCTTCACCCCCCATGAGGCACTAACCTTGACGTGGTTGTGGGGCTGTGTACTCTGAGGAGATGAGAGCTAGCCAGAGGTTCAACCATACTGGACAGGTCTCATCATAGGAGTCAGACAAAGAGTGTCTCTCCCATAAAAATATGGTGGAGACTTACATTTCAGAATGCCATACAGGCTCGGAACATCGCCCCGGGTTAACAAGGTCCGCACTAGATATTGGAGTTCCTGGATATCTGGTTAAAAAATGGGTTACAGGACTCAGGACTGTTGGCTGAGCAACCATGCCAGCAGCTGCGAAGACACTGGAAGAAAATGTGTTTTACCCGTCGCAGAGACACACAGTGATGGAAAACAAAGAAATAATGATCTTTTACTAAGCATAGTCCAACAAGACGAGGATATCTAAAACGAATGCACCAATTCTGGAAAGACACAACATCCAAATCGAAATAACAGAAACAGAGGACTAGCAGATCACGCCGATTTATAACACGAAATAAAGAGTCTTTACAGAAACAGAATTGGACGAACTGCAAAGGTTTACCCAGGGCAAAGAAATCAAGAGCCTTAAAGAAGTAATTCAGAATGTAGAGCAAACCAGGGGGGAGTTGGCAGTGAAAGAATCCAGAGAGATATACAACTGTTTCAAAATTTGGAAACCAGGCACCTCTTCAGCAGGAAGAACAACCCTCTAAACTAAGAATAAAAGAATTGGAAACAAGAAGTAATTGAGCATCTAGACAGCACACAAAAACAGATGGCTGCTGCATTGGCTTGTTCCAAGAAACAAACAGCTAGCATTTAAGAGCCATTAAAAGATAATTGCAATAGCAAGTATAAACACCAATTCGCTGCAAGAAACAACACTAATGTACAGCACAGCTGCAGTTTTAAAACAATACCTGGATGTAAATCAAGAGAAAAAGAAAACAAACAAACAGTGCACCACAAAAATGGAAGGTTAGACTAGAAATAGATCAGCAAGTTAAGATCACATGCAGCAAGCTAAACTAGAACAGAGGAAAAGAAGCTAGGAAGACAAGAAGACCAAAGAATACCTAATCAAGAGAATACCACTTAGAAACAAGGAGAAATTAAGGAAGCACTGAAATAATAGCAACAAATAAGCTATAGCCAGGAAAATCAGTAGATATATGAAGCTCGAATTGCAAACTATAGCAGAACCCCCAATTTCAATCCCAGAAAACGTTTCTACAATCCATCAATGGAGAAACTGCAAGGAATCAGTCAGTATACCTGACAAGATAAAAAACAGTGCAATTCTGGAAGCAGATATGGGATAACCCAAGAAATACAACAAGGATGCGGCTTGGTTAAAGAGGTGGATGCAAATAAACAGAATGAAATGAAGAACTAGTATAACAACAGAAATGGTAGAAAAAAGACAAAGAAAAATCAAAAATTGGTCAGCACCAGGTGAAGATGAACTGCATAGGGTTTTGGTTGAAACATCTAACTGTTATACACCCACTCATTGCCAAGCAATTCAACAATATACTACAAGGAGGAGAAATGGAAAAGTGGCTAACACTGGAAAACCTAACCTATAATGAAAAATCCAGCAAAGGGGCAACACCAGGTACTACAGGCCAATTATCTGCTTACACAACACTTCAAATTACTGAACTGTGTGGTAGCTGATGCAGTACAACAGCATCTAGTTGAAAACAATCTCTTTCCAGCCTTAGCAGAAAGGAACCGTCTCAATAGCATAGGAACAAAAGGATCAACTCTAATAGACAAATGATTTGGAAAACTGCAAGAGAAGGAAGACCAACCTGATGATGTGGCATGGATTGACTACAAAGGCATTTGACTCTCTGCCACATGATTGGATAATCAAGTGCCTAGAAATAACAGGAGTAAGTAGAAACTCAGAAAATTTGTGCTAAATCGGGGCACAATGGAAGACACAGTTGCAGATCAATGGTGAAAAAGCTGGGAGAGGTTAATATCAAGAGAGGAATATTTCATAGGAGATTCATTATCACCATTACTATTTGTTATTGGGCACTGTTTCCTCTGTCACAATACTGAATACTCAGGACATGGCTATCCATCAAAAACATCTGCTAGACTATCCCACCTCCTTTACATGGATGATCGAAGCTGTATGGAAAAACATCATCTGAAATAGAATCGCTGCTCAACACTGTCCGTATATATAGCCAAGATATTGTATGGAGTTTGCTTGGACAACTGTCAACACTTACTATCAACAAAGGAAAAATATGAAAACTGAGAATCGATGCCCCACTAAATAACATTAAGAGTCTGGATGAGGAAGAATACTACAAATACTTGGGTATCCTTCAAGCTGACAACATCAGCACACTGAAGTCAAGAAAAAAAGATTAGAGATGAATACATCAAGAGAGTGAAGAAGATCTTAAAATCCAAACTCACTGTGGATGAATACCATAAAGGCAATCAACACTTGAGCAATCCCAGTCATTAGTACAACAGCTTAATAGTGGACTGGACTCAAGCAGAACTAAAAGCAATGGATAGGCAGACCAGAAAAAATAATGACATGAATCCCGCCCTTCATCCACGAGTGACATTGATAGACTTTATCTCCCAAGGCAAATAGGTGGGCGTGGAATGCTAAAAGTAGCATCAGATGGTTGAAGAAGAAAAAATGACTTGGAAGAATATCTGAAGAACAAATGATGAAGATGCACTGAAATTAGTTATATCGGAAGGCTTACTAACTACTGGAGAGACCCAACGGGCCTACACAAAGACCAAATGAAGAACAGAATAGAGGCATGGGAAGACAAAGCACTACATGGCCAATACATGAAAAAAATAGCTGGGAAGCAGATAATAAAAAACCTGGCAATGGCTAAGAGCAGAAAAATTGAAGAAACGAGACCGAGGGACAAATTCTGGCTGACAAAGACCAAGTCACCTGGAAGGACAGCAAATCAGTCAAAGTGTCCAAATTGAGAAGACAGCAACAGGAGTACGTGCCGCCTATCAAAAATCTGAAGAAACAGTGGACCACTTGGTAAGCTGTTGCAAGAATATTGCACAGACTGATTACAAGCACGGCTATGACAAAGTTAGCAACTATTGTGCATTTGGAAGATCTGAAAAAAATATCATTTTGCCTGTAAGCAAAACTGGTGGGATCATAAAATAGAGAAAGTCATAGAAAATGATAAAATTAAACTGCTCCTGGGACTTCAGTTCAAACAGACAATCACCTCAACAAATACCCCAGACTTAACAATTGGTCGATAAGAAAGACAAAAAAGTCTGGATCGTGGGTAACGTGGCAGTGCCTGTAGATAGCAGATAGAAGAGAAAGAACTGGAGAAGATACACAAAAAGAACAAAGCCTACAAATAGAATAGAAAGACTGTGGCAAAAGCAAGCAAGGGTAGTACAATAGTGATATGTACCTTGGTGAATCCCAAAACCATGGAGCACCATTTGAAACACCATTGGCATTGACCAAATTTGCTATTAGTCAATTGCAAAAGGCGGCCTTACTAGGAACTGTTTTCCATCCTGCACGGATACCTGTAAACCACTCAAACATCCACATCTGCCTATCCAGGTCCTGGGTAAGGACTCGATAGGTAGACAAAATGCCAAATCCGTTCTGACATCTAGCTGACTGTGCAATGATCCAAAATAATGATGATGATGATGATATGATGATATGAATAATATATACATTTGCGGATAGTAGTATATTATATGCAATGAAGCTGCCAAATATTGTGCTAGGTTTGGAAGTTGCTCTGGGACAGAAGATATTACAATTTCTTATTTTTAACTACTAAGTGTCCCTCTTTATGATCTACCTCATTTATCGCTCATCATTGGAAAGGAAATTATCTATAACCATTTTCATGATAAAAAATTACATGCATACATCAAAATTACATATAATCCTACATTTTTTTAAAAAAAGAAACTTCTAGATTTGTTTTGATTTTACCAACTTTTTACATTTGTATAAACTTTCCCAACTTTGATCCAAAAAAGTTTGAGAGGAATAATAGCAGACTCAGTGAATTTCAGGCCTGTTCATGCCATGAAGCGTCCACAACAGATTTTGGAGTTCTTGTGACTCTAGAAATGCATTAACAACTTCTTCAATCCTTCAAAAGAAGTCATTTATATTGCAATGCAACTTTTTAAGATAAAAGCCCCTGTAGTTCTAGTCGATTTCAGATTGTCATGGGGGGGGGGGTGGTTTCTTTTATCACTTGCTTAGCTTAGGTTACAAGGAATCATTGTAAGCATTTTGTATAGTTTTTTCCCCCAACATGTTTTTTCCAAATCCATCTTGACTTTAGAAAACACAGTTAAAGCCTAGGTTTTGGTAGGACTGTGCTGTATTCTGAAGGGATGCTAAAGGTTTGGTTGAAATATCCCTTTGAAGAACTTCACAAAACATACTCCCCCCACCTTGATGAATGATAAGCCCAACTCACAAAGATTTGTGGGACAGAATGTTCAGTATTTTCAGTAAACCAGGACAGCTTGAGTCAAGCCCACAGGATAAAGGAGTCCATTGAAAGTTGGAAGAAGTGACAACAGATTTTAAACTGTTGTGGTGAATAAGAGGGGAAACTGCAATCAACACCCGTTGAAAGGGTCAAGCAACTGTTTGTTCTAGTTTACAATAAAGATTCTAATCTACATTGACAGGCTTCATTTACATGCCGCCCTGTAAGCCAGATTAAATCATGCAAAGGCAGGGAATTGACACTCACTTCCAAGTCCCAATCTGGGCAACATAACACCCTCCTATGCTAAAAAACAAAATGAAGCTGCTTTTTTGTGGTTTGCATCATCTTGAGTCTCTGTATGCACATGGAAGCTTCTTCTAGCTGATCTAGAATGGAACTGCTGGGTGGAAGGCCTGGAGTTGGCTTAACGGCTATATTGAGAAATTCCGTTGCTTTATCATCTCACCAAAAATTATATTTGCAACTGTGGCATGAAACGGTTTGTTGACCTCGGCACTTGACAGGTCCTACATGGTTATTATGGGTTATATTGTATTCTGCTGCTAATCTTTTGAATTTCAGGAGACTCATTGATTGTATACACATTTTTATTATGTGTTATTTTGAAGGGCCTTTGATGCATCAAAATTGGATTTTTTCAAATAACTACAGTGCAATTTGAGAGGAAATGTGGGTTCCTTCTAAAGAAAAACATCTAAGCATTTTGAGAGAAGCAAATGGAGGGAAATAAGTCAAAGAAAACTCTCACGAAAGTTTTATTTCTCCCCAGTATGTTCTTTATGAACCGGTCCATAAATTAACAAATGTATTACCAACCCATTTTAGATATTTAAAAGGAATTCTAAAACAGTCAATAGTTATTTCATCTTGCCTGGATGGGCCGTTTGAAACAAGAAAAATAATGAAGTGGCTGATCAAATGAAGTCATTCACCAGTTATTTTCTACAGAAAGTATTCTTCTTTTAAGAGGAAATGCAACAATTGAACAGCCAAAATAAAAAGCTGGACCACCATAATCAGTATCTATAACTATATAGCTCTGGTGCAATTGTAAATTATTGTTTCTACAGAGCTAAACGGTTTGGTATTTATATTTGAAGGTTCCCGAAATATCATTTAAAAAACACGTGTCCTGGTTTGTAAGTCTAAAATATAAGGAGTTTACTTGGTGATTCCATGGTGCTTACCACTATGTGTTCGCCATACATGTTAGTAGTATACCCTATTATTAAATGATCAACATTCATACAGGTCTAGAAAGTATTTCCTCACATTTTTGTCCAATCCCCTGGGGCTATATTGGCAGCTCTGTGCAATTCTCAGCATCATATTGTAAAAGAAGGTCTTCAAAATCACATTTTGTATATTTGATTAGTACAGTGAAAAGAAATTAAATGTAACACATTCACTTGTTTTTTCTCTTCCCGAAAATAAGCCATGTGCTAGACAATAAATTTCATGGACCTCAGTGATCTTCATATTATAGTCCAGCATGCACAAAGTTGAACACACTTTCTTCCCTTCTTCTCCCAGTTTGGGTTGTCCTTTTAAGTCAGGTGTCAACAACACTGTCTCAAAGTCAAGAGGAATAAAATAACAGTAATGTTAATATTGCCAAACCATTGAGGCATGTGAAGTTTCAATGATCTTGTGTAAGAACAATGAGATCTTGCATGAAATTTAATATAAACAAGGTGGTGACCAGGTCCCGGCCTGAATGTTAGTCTACCTGCAATCTTATCCAACTGCTTCCTTATGAGGAAAATCCTGTTGAACACATAGTGGCTATTTCAATATAAACATGCATAAAGTTTGCCATTGGGTTTGAAACATCTTCATAATTGGATGCTTCAGGTAACAACTGTGAACCCACTAAACACCGTTTAAAACATTTTTTCGCCAGTGTTTCTCAACCTTGACCAGTTTTAAGAAGGCACGTGACTTCACTCCCAGAAATTCCACAGCCAGCAATGCTGGCTGTGGAATTCTGGAGATTGAAGTCCTTGCCCTTAAAATGGTCAAGGTTGAGAAACACTGTTTTAAGCTTTTCCTGCACACAAACTATGATAATGAAAAAATAAACCACAATTTTTCAAGATTATGTCCAATTGAATTGCAAAAGAATAGAGCTCAACACTGTGAAAGAAGCCAGTGGTTTACTTCACACTGATCACTGGGTTTCAAATAGCAAGAAAATGGAACCTTGTTATGTTAAAAAAGTAACATTTTTACCGAGGATTAAATTCTAGGTGTAAACAGTATGACTGATTGCCAATTCTTGGGCTTTTGCATCAATTAGTTGTTGCTTTGGCAATTCCTAGAAAGACCCACATCGACAAGATTTGGTCGTGTACGTCAAAACGTGAGACAAAAAGCGCTTTCCCATTTAAAAGCAATTAACTTTTAAAGGGATGAAGTGTTCCGCGATACTTTTTAATTGCTGGCTTAAACTGTGGTTTTTTGTAAACGGCACTGGAAAAAATGTGTTTTAAAATCTTGGACTGATTATGAAGTAAAAGAAAAGAACTCTTTGCCTTGATTTGATTAGGAATGGAAATTGTTAGTGGGAGAGTCCTTGTGCCTTCATTCAATAAAGGATAGAAAGTATCAGTAGAAAGTCTAACATTTTGGGGTCCAATGATTTTTAGTCAATGAGCAAGGTTTTTGGGGGTATATGAATGAAGAATTATTTGTTCTTATGTGAGTTTGGATATGCAATGGTGGAAATGTTATTTTTACAATATAATTTTCTTCATCCTTTAACCAGTGGGTCTCACCTGTGGGTCGGGACCCCCATTTGGGGTCAGAACGACCATTTCACGGGGGTCACCAAACCATGCTGTCCGCCATTTTTTCCCTTTTCCCTAGCTGTCCTACTCCCTCTTATTGGTGGCCACACCCACTTGGGGGGTCACCACAACATGGGAATGTATTATGGGGTCACGGCATTAGAAAGGTTGAGAACCACTGCTTTAAGAAAACATTACCTCAAAACTTCTGTTTCCATCAATAAAGGATGGAAATTCAGATTGAGTTATTACTTTGGTATTCTATACATCTGCCAAAGTGAGTTCCATACAATACAGACAGACCTACATTTACATATGTATCCTCCCATCAGACTGAGAACTATTTCACATTTGACATTAAACTTATAATATGGCTTCTTTAGTTTGGGTGTGGAGTGTTTATAAAGCCTAATAATTCTGATTTCTAAACTATGATTTGCAGTTTAGCATGGGTGTATAAATTGTGCTTTAATCATAAACATAGTTAAACACATCATGCTTACACACATGTACAACCGTCTACAATAACGAATTCTGAGTCATCCCGTAAGCTTGAAGACTTGAAGTCAATCAGAGTTTAGAGGGGTTCTGTAAGGATGAACAAAAATGCAAAAAATTCAAGCCAAAATTTTTTCCCCCATGACCGTGTACCATATAAATCAGTAGTAGCATCTTCATGGCACGTCATGGCCATTTTTTTCACAAGTCTTTAAGATGTCATCAAACGTCTTCTTGTTTGCAAAGTGCTAAAATAACTCCATTATGAGAATTGGGTTACATAAGGAAGCAGGATTTTCTCTGTAATATTACATAGGATTTTGATTAAAAAAATTAGCTATTTAGAATACCTGGATCTGAGATGGTCCATCTTTAGTCCCTGAATGGTTGCACCTCCTACTTCAAGAGTAAGTGCAATTTAAAGTTTTCTTAAATCACGCTGCTGTTCAAAGAGAGAACACATCTCAGAACTAGAATCATAAGGCTGGAAGGGACCCTGGAATCTTCTAGTCCAATCCCCTGTACAAAGCAGGAAACCTTACAACATCCCAGACAAATGGCTGTCCAATCTTTCCTCAAAAACCTCCAGTGATAAAGCACCCACAGCTCCAGGCTGCAAACTGGCCCATTGATTAATTATTCCCACTGTCAGGAAACTTCTCTTTAGTTCCAGGTTAGATTTCCCTGTAAAGAGCTTCCACCAATTGCTTCTTGTCCTACCTTCAGGTGCTTTAGAGATTAAGTCAATCCCCTATTCTCTGTGAAAGCACCTCATCTAAAAGTGGAAAGCTATCAGGTCACCCTTAATTCTTCTCTTTCTTAGGCTAGACATATCTAGTTCCCTCAATCATTCATTGTATGGTTTAGCCTCCAGACCCCTTATCATCTTTGTTGCCCTTCTCTGCACTCTTTCTAGGTACCAGTATTTTTATTTTTGTATCGTGGTGACCAGAATTGGACATGATATTCCATGTGGGGCTTCACTAGTGCAGCATGAAATGGTGCTATCACTTCTCATGTTCTTGATCTTATCCCTCTGTTGATGCAGTCCAGGAGTGCCTGGATCATCCGTTGGTGGTCCACTAGGATACCTAGATCATGAGAGGTGACAGCTGTGGCCAGAAAGGCCTTCCAGCACTTCATAACTTCATAAGCATCTTATTTTAGTTCAAGAGGCATTTGACTTGCTGACCTAAATTCTAATATTACATTTTAAGCCTATCATTTTATTCTTTAGTCTGCTATTAACATTTTTTTTTTTAATTTGGGAGTGAATGGCTTGGAATGATGCCAAATTTATGGGAGCCTGTAAGCTCCCACTAAATTTCCCCTGCTTTTCTTAAATTTTACTTTTTCAAAAATAATTTAACATTAGATAAACGTTCTCCTAAACCTTTTCCTTTTCTTTCTGTCTCCTTCTCTTCCCTTTCTCCTCCATTAGATTTTTTTTCCCCTTCCTGACCAGGAAACTATTTCAGTAATACTGTAACTATGAGAACCCTTGGGAAACATAGTTTCCGCATAGTTCTCATGTCTGCACCAATATCAAATGCTCTGGGCAATGCCTTTTCCAGGGTCTTTGTGCCTGAATAACCAAAAGCCAGAAGGGAGGAGGGAGTATACAGAGATGAGTGGGGGGAAATTGAAAATTAGACACTTCTTTCTCTTACGATACCACTGCTGCAACATTTATATAATTAATTGAGAGAAGAAGCTTTTAACCTAAAGTAAATCCAAACTGGAGCAAAATTCAGGAATGCATATGAAGAATGTGTTTTATAGATTCCTGAGTCTAGCTTGTAAATAGAAGAATTACAACATTTAGTGATGGGCATAAGTTTTTGAGAGCTACAGCTTATGCTTTTTAATAAAATCTGGTAGTCTAAAAAGTCCAAATTTTTGGATACCAAAGACTAACATGGTGTTCCTCCTACAAGACTTGGTGACTTTACAGCTTTCATGCTGTACATTTTCTTAATACACAAGAAGTGGTCAAAGTTCCTTGTTCTATAAGACATTTTTCCTGGAGCTAATCTAAACTGAGCAAACATTTAGAACAGCAGGGGTTTTTAAAAATGGATTTTTGTATTTTGAGAACTTTTAATTTTCCCATATCTCTCAAATATACAAGGCTGTGTACAACAACCCAATAACTGAGTTGGGAAGCCTTGATTTTTCTCACATAAAGTAGGTTTAGAATCCAAACAGTTGTTTCTCAGAAATACACCTCTGAGTCAATATATCTCTGTTACTCTGATATTAAATTCCATTGCTAGTAAATTAACCACCCACACAACAGTTCAACAGGATTAGACAATGCATCAGGGAGGGTCAGATTTAATGATTCATCCACTCACCACTTCACTGCAATCTTTTTTACTAGGCTTGAGAACAGGTGTAGATATATAGGGTGGTCTTTTTGTCACCTCCTGACCCAGAGTTAATGTAGCTAGATTACATTACAATAGGGGAAATAGAATGATGGCTAGTGTATTGGATTTGGCAGGAAAAGATCCATATTAAAACTGCCATTCATTCTCAGTGAAGCTTACTGGGTGGCCTTGAGCAAATTCCTAATCCTCAAATGAAACCTCCCTCAAAGATACTGTAATTGTGAAAGAACTGTAAAGATTGTATGAATAGCTCTCATTGATGTTATATGTAATGGTTAGCAAGTGTTCAGGCTCAATATCCATGAAATAAATTCAGATTTTATGAAGCATTTCTAACATTTTTTTCTGGTAGGAAGAACTATCTTTATAATGGTTGGACAGGATCACCATTAGATGGATTCATAACTGGCTGACTAAATGCATTCAACCTGTAGCCCTTAATGGAACTACATCTCCATGAAAGGGAGTATGTAGTGGGGGTACCCCAAGGCTCTGCCTTAGGGTCAGTACTCTTCAATATCTTCATGAATGATTTAGAAGAGGGACTAGAGGGGGAATTCAGATGACATTTTCAGATGACACCAAGCTGGAAAGAATAGGCAACACTCCAGAAGTTAGACTTAAGATACAGAAGGATTTTGACAGATTTGAACAACGGGCCCTATTTAACAAAATAAAATTCAATGGTGAGAAAAGTAAGATTCTACATTTAGGCAAGAAAAACCAAATGCACAGATATAGTATATGTGGTACCTGACTCAATAGTAGTAACTGCAAGAAGGATCTTTTTGGACAATCACTTAAATATGAGTCAGCAATGTGCTGCAACTGCCAAAAAAGCCAATGCAGTCCTAGGCTGCATTGACAGAGGGATAGAGTCAAGATCATGTGAAGTGTTACTACACTCTACAATGGTAAGATCATACTTGAAATATTGCATTCAGTTTTGGTCACCACAATGTAAAAAAGATATTGAGGCTCTAAAAAGAGTGCAGAGAAGAGCAAAAAAAATGATTAGGGGATTGGAGGCTAAAACATATCAAGAACGGTTGCAGGAATTGGGTATATCTAGTTTAATGAAAAGATGGCTAGGGGTGACATGATAACAGTGTTTCTATATCTCAGGGGTTGCCAAAAAGAAGAGGGGGTCAATTATTCTCCAAAGCACCTGAAGGCAGACAAGAAGCAATGGATAGAAACTAATTAAGAAGAGAAGCAACCTAGAACTAAGGAGAAATTTCCTGACAAAAAAAAATAATCAGTGGAACAATTTGCCTCCAGAAGTTGTAAATGCTCCAACACTGGAAGTTTTGAAGAAGAGATTGGGCAGCCATTTGTCTGAAATAGTATAGGGTTTTCCTGCCTGAGCAGGGGATTGGACTGGGAAGACTTCCAAGACCCTTTCCAATTTGGTTATTCTGTTATTTATAAAACCATGTTGAAATATAATTAAATTATAACTGAAATATTGTATCTCTCTCACACACATCCATCCATCCATCTATCTATCTATCTATCTATCTATCTATCTATCTATCTATCTATCTATCTATCTATCTATCATCTATCCATCATCTATTTACCTGCCTACCTATAATTTACATACGATAATTTTATTAACTACAGGCTATCTCCCAGTCCTTTGGAAACCTGATCATACTCCATGTTCATACATTTTTAAAAAATATTCTCATTGATATCATTATATGCTTACAATAAAGTAAGTTAACATTTGGAAATGCTTCACCATAAAACACGATTTGTTTCATTTATTGGTTAATTTACACTGAGTTATCTGATTTTACCATTTTAGCTGCTTCTATCCTTTGTTTGTGCCAAATTGACTTTGTGTGTGTGTGTATGTGTGTGTCTGTTTCCATCTTCTTTACAGATGTTATTGTAATACTGCTTCTTCTGTCTTTTAACAGTTCTCTGAAATTCTTAAGTAAGTTCCTTTGTGAGATCTTATCCTTTTCAGCTTTGGCTTTTTTCCCCTCCTCTTTCAACATCTATTTTGATAACCAGTTTGGTTTCTTTTGTTTCTTGGCCTTTGGCAGTTTCTTTTCACATTTATCCTTAACTTCTTTGATTACATTCCAATTTTTTTCTAGTTCTTTATCAATAAGTTTCATAACTTCAAAGAGATTCTTAATGTTGTCTGTAAGTAGTGCATATATATTCAGTATCACATTGCAGAAACGGGTTGGCTTTGTTCTTCCACTTTAGCTTGATTTGGAACCTGGATATGAGCAATTTGTGGTCTGTTTCATAGTCAGTTCGGGCCCTGACTTTGCTGTTATAACTCTTCTACCTCCATGTACCAAAAATAAGAGTTACTATGATATCTGGTGATATCAGTGTTTTGATTCTTAAATGATGTACAAGCAATAACAAATAATAATTGGATTGGTAGAAATTATAATTTTTCTCCTCTTTCATTACTGTTTCTTAGGTCATTTAGCCCAACTATTTGTTTCTTACTATTTCCAACTTTGGCATTTGATATTTTGGTCTCCAACATCTTGCTGTAATGTATGGTATTCTTCACCATCATAGGTAGGAACATGAATTATTATAACTGTCATAATACAGTTGACCCTGAAATCTGATTGATATTGCATATAGTCCTTGGTTAATGACTGTCTTGTTTAGCAACCATTTAAACTTACAATAGCACTGGAAAAGTAGGTTTATAACTGGTTCTCAAACTTATAATGATTGCAACGTCCCTGTGGTCACGTGACTGTGATTTTAGCTCTTGGCGACCACAGCATATTTATGACTGGCCCAGCATCTCACAGCAATGTGATTGCCATTAGTGACCTTCATGGCCAGCTTCCAATAAGTAAAGCCAATGGGAAAGCTTGCGGCAAGTCACAAGTCATGGTCACATGATGCCAGGTTTAACAAATGCAGGTGATTTGCTTATTAATCTCAATGGAACTGTTGTTGTAAATAAGGTGTGGTCACACAATATCTCTCTCAACAACCTCATTAATTAATGACAGAGTGGCTGGTCCCAGTTGCAATCATTAAGTGAGGACTACCTCTATTCATTGCTGCTGTTCACCCTGTTGACCCATGACTGTAGTGCTTGGTTTGCCACCAACCATCATCGCAGATGATACAACAGTAATGGGCCTTATTTGTGATGACAGTGAGGGTGCTTACCACAAGGAGGTTGAGAGTTTGGTGAACTAGTATAAGGAAAACAGCCTAGTTTTAAATACTGGAAAAACCAAAGAGATCATTATCAATTTCAGAAAAGGCAGGCACAGCCACATTTCTCTATGCATTAAAATGATTCACCTGTGGAGATGGTTACCAGCATCAAATTCCTGGGTGTGCAGTTAACAAGTAGACTGGCTTGATCGCTCAACAGCCAGACACTGGTGAAGCGGGCACAGTAGTGCCTGCCTTTTCTGTGTCACATGAGAAAAGCACATCTTCCTTGCCCTGTCCTTACCACTTTCTACAGAGGGACATCGAGAGCATTCTGTCATACAGCATCACAGTCTCGTTTAGAAGTATCACTGCTTCAGACAGGAAGGCAGTACAGAGAGTGGTGAGGATGGCTGAAAAGATCATTGACAGTTCCCTCCCTTCCGTCCAGGATATAACACATAAGCATTGCTTGAGCAGGTTCCGTAAGATTGTCTCGGACACTACACATCCTCTTCATGACCTGTTTTCCTTGTTACCTTCTGGGAGGAGGCTCGGTGGTATCTGAAGCAGAACATCCATATTCAGTCACAGCTTTGTTCCATACAGTATTAACCTTGTGAACTCTAAAGCTTCCTCCTTTTGTTATATATTCAAGATGGACAGTGATTAATATTTATATGTTACTTATATGTAAGGGTGTAGGTCTATGCATATGTTGTATATAGTATGTTTTAAATGTGTGTTATGTATGTGTACACTTTGAGAGGAAGCAACTAAATTTCATTTTTAATGTGTGCCACTGTGCCCACAGGAAAAAATGACAATAAAGGTTATCTAATCTAAATCTAAAATCAGTCATTAACCACAATGTACCCAGTGTACTGTCATTGTTATATACTGTTATGAAAGCAATATCATTTTTCATATCCTGAATAATAAGTAGTATGTTTTTTCATTTAAATTCACTGATGTGCAAGATATCAATGTGTAGTCAATTCTATTCACTTTTCATATTGTGGAGCTTTCCCATTCTTCTTCTGCTGTTTTTATTACTTTAATGAGATCTTTACAGGCTCAGATTTTTTTTTCTCCTGCATTGCAACATCAGCAACTATATATTTTAATGGTTTCAATGTAGCCACACTGTAAACACCATTAGAATTCACAAAGAATCTCAGTTCTTCCTTAATAGCATGTTGATTGCCGTTTGCCCTGAGAAGCCAACATCTGGCACTGTAACAACAACAGTTTGTCTATCCATGTGGTTTTCTTGGTAAAAGTATATGAGTGGTTTACCATTACGTCTTTTTTATTGTCACTAAAGTAATCATGTGCCTCCAGCACCCTATATCACTATTGTCCTATATAGGTGCCTGCTTGGATTAGCTGGGCAGCTGGGCAGCAGTCCTTGAATTACCCTACTGAAGTATAATTCTTTGGTGTACATTCTTAGTGTTCTCTGCTCACCCCTTTGCCCCCTTCCGTTATAGTAAGACTTGGACGGAACAATTGTGAATGATAATTTTTTTTAAAAAAAAAAAAAGTTGTGAAATGCCTATCAAGCTCAGGAGTCATGAATGCAATTGCATTTTAAGCACTTCAAAAGGCAGCACAAATGAGAGTAAACTAAAAAAAAAACCCTTTCTAGACTTCATTGGAGGCCAAAAGGCTTATGCAATGCAAACTTCACTCTTGTACACAGACTTAAAATCAAAGAAGCCATGTTCTGAGACATCAGCATCATCTACTGCTTTTCTCACAATTTCAGTTTTCATGATGGTACACATAAAATGTTCAGCTCTGCTGAGTTCACCCACATCAGAACACTTTGAATAGATAGGCAGCATTGTTGTTGTTGTTAGTTGTGAAGTCATGTCCGATCCATCGCGACCCCATGGACAATGTTCCTCCAGGCCTTCATGTCTTCTACCATCTTGCTAAAGACCTGGCAGGTTCTATGCTGCACAACATTTGCCTCCTGATCCATTTTAAACAAAAACAGAATCAAAAGGATCTCAGAAATAAAAGGGTTTCCAGTGGAGATGGTTCTTTTGAGGCTTTGGTAATGGTTGGTGGATTCTGGATTGCTATTCAAAAAATAAAACTGCGATTCTGCAAGAGCAGCATCTGCCCACTGTCATCTTATCTTAACTCATCTCATCATCTTCCATTACTCTGATAATGGAAACAACGACCTTGTACCCTTGCCATAGCAACTGATTAGAATTTGTAATCCAAGAAATACAGGTAGTCCTCAATTTACAACCACAACTGAGCCCAGAATTTCTGTTGTTAAGTGAGACATTTGTTAAGTGAGTCTTGCCCCATTTTACGACCTTCCTTGCCACAGTTGTTAAGTGAATCACTGCAGTTGATAAGTTAGTATCCTGATTCTTAAATGAATCTTGCTTCCCCATTGACTTTACTTGTCAGAAAGTCAGAAAAGGTGATCACATGACCTTAGGATACAGCAACAATCAAAAGTACTGTATGAACTAGTTGCCAAGCATCTGAACTTTGATCACATGATCATGGGGCTGCTTCAAAGGTCATAAGTGTGAAAAACAGTCACAAGTCACTTTTTTCAGTGCTGTGGTAATTTTGAATGGTCACTAAATGAACTGCTGTAAGTCAGGGATTACCTGTATGAGGTTTTTCTATTTGCATAAAACAGAACTGATAGCCCCCATTTTTACTACAACCTCCCACATCCCATCCTAGATATGAAAAGCAGACAAAGCTAGACTAGTAGAGTACTTAAGCAGAGCTCTATAACTAAAGTACTACAAGCCATGCAGGATGGCTGCTAATGAGACCTCATCATTCTCTCATTGTTATTCTAACACTCTAACTGCACCAAGACAAGTGAGCCTGCAAACAGAGATCCAAGTAAAATAAAATCATTACAATTGCAGCCTGGGCTGTAAATCACTGGCTAGGGTATTCTACTGTGGTTTGACTGAAATCCAGGAATAGTCAAATAATCCAGCTGCAGATGGTAAGGCACCAAATGTACTTTCTTTTAAACAGTGGCAATGCTCCAAACACATAGGAAATATTCTTTGTATGATACAGGAATTCTCCCATCTCTTAATTTCTTCTTAACTAGCTCTATGAAATAACCAGAAACATTAACCAATAATAATGTTGTCCCTTCATAAGTGCATGTGCCAGGGTGAGTTCACAGGTTTGGCCGATCCATTGCAAGCTTTTTAAAGTACCTGCATTACTACCCATGTCTCCCTGAAAATAAGATTGGGTCTTATATTTATTTTTGGTGCAAAAGACCCATTAAGGCTTATTTTGGGGGGATGTTTTATTTTTCCATGTATGGGAGGCAGTGAATGCATGGGGGCCAAAGGTGTCCAGCAGCAGCTGCAGCCCACCAGCCCCTTGGCCACAGAACTCTGAATCTGGGACACCCATGTAGCGCAGATGAGTGGGAACCTTGCTACCACTGAGCCGGCCCCTGCCAGATGCGCCACGTGGCCACCCACCCACTCCATCCCACTATCTGGTTGCTCACAGCCACAATGGGGGAGGCCACACAGTGTGCCTGTGCCGGTCCCATGAGGTGAAGCAAGACAGGTGGCAGGGGTGTGGCACTTCCCCACACACCCTGCACCCATATACCCCTGCAGCCAGCAACCTCCCCCTGCTCATTCAATGACCCGGCTGCCCGCCCACCTCTTCTCTTTTACTCCCATCCTGAGTCAGACTGACATGCTACAAAGGATGGGCAGGGGAGGCTCAGTTCCCTTAGATGGTCCCCCTCTGCTATTTTGGAGCCGGGGGGGAGTGACGGTGAAAGGCCTCTGTCAACGTATCTGCCACTGGAGGGGCTCTCTTCGGTCCCCAACTCCCCCACCCAAGTCCGCAGATCATCTGCCAGGCAGTGGCCACTGCCTCCTTTTCTGCCACCTGCCGCTTTGGTCCTGCCTGCTCCCCGTTTGCCACCTGCATTGTACAGTTTCAATGGTAGCCATTCCAGAGGCTGGTGGTAAGAAATGGGTCATGTGGAAATATCTTTAGATAGGAACAGTGTCCACATTTAATAAAACCATGAGGAAAACTGTCAAAATCTAGTGTGACAGAGTGGTTAAGATGTTAAACTAGGGAGACTCAGATTCAAAATCACTACCTATTCCCCTACAAAACAAATGAATATAAATGGCCCAGGGTATTAATTAAGTATTCCGATGTCTATGACTGAAGGGGAATTCAATTTCTGCAGAAATCTACCAGCATGCTCTTTTGCTTCTGGTTTCTTACTTCAAATTTATTTCTTTTATATGAAGACTTAAACAACAATATTTATGATTCTTGAAACTTTAATCAAAACAGGAATCCTAATGGCCATAACAGTGTCTTTCTTGGTGTGTTTTGAAAATTAAAGGGGAAAAAAACATTTAAAAAAATCTGGTGCAAGATGTTGATTTGCATGAGGAATGGATCTGGAGAGTTAATTATATAGAATAAACTGAACCCTAGAAGGTATTTGGGTCTGTTTCCTGGAGTCAGGAGCTTTATACTAATTATTAGTAATAACAAACTATGGTGTGTTGGCATATATCATTTCTTTTCCCATTGTTTCACAATAATATTAGTATTAATTTTATAAACTTCTTTGGAGCAGTGCAGTGGCCTACAAGTGAGGATGCTTGCCTCCCACTTGGAAGGTTGAGAGTTCAAACCTAGGTAGCAACAGATGTTTCTCTCTTGGGGCGCAAAGAAAAGATATCTGTTGCTAACGCCACATAGGCATCAGGAAGGGCATCTGGCAAGTAAAAGTTCAGCTCTATTCAGTCGCCCCAACTCCACCCCAAGAAAAGGAATTACAGGGTCGTAAAAAGAAAAAGAAATCATAAACTTCTTTTAGGAAAAGCTCATTTGTATCTGTTTCTCTGCTGATCAAAGGAAATAAAAATAAAAATGATCACCATTATCTTGTGATCCACAAATATAAATAATGCTCTGTATCACATATTTATAATGTAAAGCAGGGGTGTCAAACTGCCGGTCCACAGGCCGGATGTGTCATGCAAAACTGTGCCCACCCCATTGCCCATTGCAATGGAAAAAAAGTTGTGATACATCGCGACACATCGTGTGACGTTGCGAGTTTGACACTCTGATGTAAAGTAATAAAAGAACTGTAAAATGTAGCAATCAGACATGTTTCTATAAAATAAGTTCTTTATATACTTATTTCTCTGCTTTTTTCTCTTCCAGAAATACATAGCATTTATCCTATCAGTCATTCTATGGTTTTCAAAGTGATTCATTTATTTAGTATATGGCATACAATGTCAGAGAAATCTACACATGCTAGACACAATGCAGTTTGGACAGCTAGGTTGCTAATTCATTCTGTTTTGCACTTGGACACAGGGGGCAGAGTGTAAACTAGATTTTCACCAATTAACTAGCAGCACTCAAGTTGCTGCCTCTTCCAGGCTTCTCTGCCAGTCTCACTTCACCTCTCTTTGGTTGTGTTGTCTTACGTCTGCCCAGGTCCAGTGCAGACATCTGCTCTCTGCACATATGAACAAAGCTAGATTTTTTTCCCCTGAAGTGGTACCTACTTGCAATATTGCATGCTTTTGAACTGCTGGTTGGGCAGGAGCTAGGGATCAAGTGACAGGAGCTCACTCCATTTCAAGGAGCCGGAGTGAGGACCATTTCTGGCCAGTAGTTCCAGCTTCATTAAGCCACTACACCACTGCTGTCCCTCTTTAAACGAGAAAAATCCCATTAATCAAAAGCATTCTCCTTAAACCAGTAACTTGTGTAAAAGTAATCTCAAATTCTTTAACAAGAGTAGTTTTTCAGTTGTGGAACAGATAGACTCCCAAATAGACTCATAAATTAAGTAATTTTACCAGGTTTTTTTCTAAAGCCTCAAAGAGATTTTTCATGCTTCCTCTAAAACAGAGGTAACTGATGAGAAATGCATTGTAAAGTTATGCTTACGGCTGTTAAAGAAAAAATTAAATTGACTTTACTGTGTCTCCAGTGTACTATTTTCCATAATATGTTAGATGTTGAATTTGCTTTGTCATCAGAAGAGAATTTATCCTTTGTCTGTGAAGAACAAGAGAAAGGCTTTGCATCCTTTTGTAGGAACTCCTGGTCAACAGCTTCAGTTCAGAATAAATTACCCTTTCCTTTTGCTGCTCTTAGTAAATCTGTTGCAGCTCTTTGCAGGAGAGCCTTTGTCAGAATAAAAGCTTCAAAGATTTCAAGGCAAGAAAGAATGCAAAATGTTTTCTGGTTTGGCTGAGACTGATTAATTAAATTAATTAAACTTTTAATTTTTTTAAAAAATTGAACAGTCTTTACTCTGTCTCTGGTGTAGTGCTCTCCATAAAATGTTAGATGCTGCATTTGCTTTGCCACCAGAGGAGAATTTATTTATTATTTATTTTATATTAACTTATTCTAATTATATATAACAATTGTGTATTATTTATTTAATTAAAACACTTTAATGTGGAGTTGTGACATCGTAATCTGCCTCAAGTGACCTTGTGTGAGATGGATGGCCATATTGATTTGTAAATTATAGTAATAAATAAGCCTTAACAATCTATTTGACTTTTATGCATTTTGCTGTTTATTTATCACATTTATAAGTGTGAGGTGTCATGGTGTGACACAATTGTTTTCTGACTGTGCTTTCCTACCACATTTTAGCTCCGCTTTCCTTGCTTCTTATTCCCTTCTGAATATTATTTTTCAGACCTAAAATCCAAGAATGGGCGGGATTCTAGACACAGCAAAGGCCCATCTGCCACTGAGTTCCACAAAGCAGACAAGGAGCTGCACCCTAAAAATATCCAGGTAGCTCCAATTTAACATTCTTGCCAGCTTCCTAAAACTTGGGGGGCATCCTTGATAAGTTTCATCATGCATAATATTCCTCTGCTTTCTTGGTGTTTTGTTTGGGTCCAAAAGCTACAGTCACGAATATAAGGGTTTACCTCTAAAGTAAGTGTGATTACTTTTTATTACAATTATAGTGTTCTTTGTTTAGTTGCTATTTGAGTTACGATGGGGATGAAAGGCGAAGGAAAGCTGAAGCTAGATCATAAAACACAGTCGCTGGGCTGTATGATGCATAGTTTGCCCTCCTACAGAACACAATTGGGACTGATAACTCAGTCGTTAAGTGAACCAGTTGCTAAGTGAAACTGCAATTGTGTTTATGATCTTGCTTCAGCTTTCTTTCCTTTTACAGACTTGCGAAGATCATAAATGCAAGCATTGGTTGAAAAATTATTTTTTCATCACCGTCGTAACTGCAAATAGTCACTGAATGAAGCAGTTGCTAAACGAGACCTACCTATAATAAAAACATATAGCTTAGAAGAAACATACTTTAAATGATTCTATGAACTGCAGGGTGGCAACAAGAAATATTATTGCCTGAACTGATTGTTGGGGACAATATGCTGACTCTGTAAACCACTTAGAAAGGGCTGTAAAACACTGTGAAGCAATATATAAGTCTAAGTGCTATTGCTAAGTGCTATCAACTAAACTGATGGCTGAATCTAACAATTTTGGGACAAGGTGGTATTCATGACTACATTTAAAGAGATCAAGGTAATCTAAGGTATAGAAGACAGGACTATAGGATGCCTAGTTTGTCCTCCTACAGAGCAAAATTATGGTGCTGAGGAAAAATGGTAGGATTGCCTCTGCTACTTTATCCAGACCCTGTCTATGGTAAATACATATACTCCTAAAGTCCAGAGACAGCAGGATTTAGATAAGCACTTTTAGATCAAAATCAATTATTCCTCTGCAGACCTAAGTTCCAATATATGTTCTTTTCCAAAAAATACAACACTGTGTACTCCCAACCCAAGTGCGGAAACTACTGTCTGGACAAGTCCCTATTTTTACTTCCTTTACAAAGTTATTTACAAAATGGAAACGTCTACAGAATTCCCCTCTTAAATATAACATTAAACGGAAGTAAACTTTATACGGGAAAGCATGACTTCTACCTTATTATGTTGGTCGTACACTTCCAGTGTTTCCTCTCTACTGGATTGAAGTTGACACGTTATTTTTTTAATGCCATTTTTTCAGACATAGGTTTACTGTAAATCAGCATTGCTAAGAGGAAACTAGCAGAGAAGCCCTCATTTCCTTTAATACATTCCTAAGTCTTTTATTTGGAGAACAAAATTGGTCTGGTATGTGATTCAGTGCATCACCCTCCAATTGCCATCTTCAAGATAAAACAATGTAACCTGACATTGCTGTAATATTATTTACAATCACTGGATCAAATTAAGTTGGCATCTTTTCTGGGGGGGGGAACCAAAAGGTAAAAAAAAACCCTATTTTTTGTGTTTGATATTTCAGAGCATGAAACAAAAAAGCACAACAGACATTTGAACCTGGGTTCAAAATCCCTGCCAAGCCATAAAATTCACTGGGGGCTTCTGAGTCATTGTTCCTTCTTAGATAACTACTTTTATAAAATCTTTCTTTGATGAATCTTAAGACTTGTAATCACATTCCTAAGGAAGGCCTATCTTTTCCTAGTGTCTTTCTAAAACTTGGTGAAAATATTCCTTTCCAGCAGTTTTGATATATATACTGAACAGCCCATTCCAATCAATCAATCAATCAATCAATCAATATTTGTAGCTTGGAGTTTGGGCACTTTGTGTTTTTTTGCAGAAATTTTATTTTCAGGCTATGTAACTATTAGTGCAAGAGAGAATGAATTTTTTTGGCTTCTATAAAGAGAGTATTATTTAGAGGAGGCATTCAAAGTAACTGACTAAAGATCTATTCTTGAGAAATAGTTGCATCTCTGTTTATTATAAAATATAAAGTTTCCAAATGCTCTTAAAATATCATGTATTTATATACGTGAGTATGCAGTTTAAAGCATCAAACTATGATCTCCCCAAAAACATTCATGGATGTAACCCCCCAGTACCAAATACAGGTAGTCCTTGCTTAACAATGGTGTAAGGCAGGCATGTCAAACTGCCGGCCCGTGGGCTGGATGCATCACACCAAAACCGCGACCACCCCATTGCCGGCAATGGGGAAAAAGTCGCGATATGTCTCATGACATCACGTGATGTCACGAGTTTGACATGCCTGGTGTAAGGTGCAATGGCCCATGACTGCACCCATTTACCACAGCAGTTCCAGCACTCCCAGTGAATTCCGTAGGGTTGTTGATCTGTGGCCATGTGATCAAAATTTGGGTGTTTGACAAACAGTTCAGTTATTATGACTTTGCAGGATCCTGCAGTCATGTGATAGCCAATCTTCACTGCCAGTTTCTGATAAAAAAAGTAAATGGGTGGCTGGCAGGAAGTCACAAGTGACAATCAGGTAAACCACAGGACAATGCAATGTTCTAACTGACAGCTGATTTCCTGAATTGTGATCATATGACTCTGGGATGCTGCAATGGCTGCAAATATGGGAATATGTCATGTCCCCCTTGTTCATCACTGTTGTAACTTTGAATGCTTGCTGAACAAGTGGACGCTAAGCAAGAACTACCTCTATGTCTTTCCTTCTCAATGATAGGGTGGTTCATGTGTTTCTGGGAGGGTTGGGAGGTGGAGGTAGGGATAGGGAATAGGAGAAAAGCAAAGAAGGCCACCCAGCAGCAGCCAGATTTCACATTAGAACTGATGGACCAGAAAAAAATGATAGAACGGGAACAGTCTGCAAAATTCACCAACCAGTCCTGAGAGAAGATATGAACTGAAGAAGGGAGAAGCTGGTATGGCTAACATAATAGGTGAGATTTTTAGAATGCTAGTCCGGAAGAAATGGAGGTTTGGAACCCTGCATTCTCAGACAAAGGATGCATACTTTAATCATGATATTTAGTTGGGATACTAACTTAACTATGCCTGTCTTTATTACAAAAAGCTCCGATACAAATACTCAAGGAATGCATAGAAGACCATGCTACCATCTGACCCCAGAAAGACTTTTCTTAGGAAATAAACATTCTGCTATCTTTGCAGGCCAGATCTGCAATAACTTCTTTAAAATGTGTTATTTTTTGCAATTTGTCCCTCTTCAGCAACCAAAGCAAATGGAGATGACCTTTAAACAATAGTTTGTTTCTGCTCTGCTGGGCCTGAACAAAAAGCTTTCTATTTCATATGCATGTCTATGCAGCTGGAGATATTTCTATGGTGAAAGGTTAAGGCTTTTCATGACCTTTGCAACAGATGACCTAATTGAAAAATCACTATGGCCCTTTCTATTTTTTTTTTATGTTGTTATTGCAATTTTAGAAAGGATAGTTCAATTATTGAATTAATTCCTTAAGGTTTGTGGAAATTACTGAAATGTATCTAGCAGTTGTCATTTATTTGACTGACAAAAATTGAGTCAAATTATAGTCCAAGTTACCTTAAATGAACACTAAGTCTTGAAGATTGTTACTTACAAAGATGTTAACTTACAGTTAAAGCAATTTAATAATGATAGTGAAAAAAAACAAGATCATTTCATTCTCTTCCTTGCAAAAATAAAATAAAAATGAAGCACTCAGTGTTCTTTCCTTCAAGCATTTTTCAGTGCACTGAAAGCAGAAGTTATTCTTACCCATGAAATAATTTAGCTTTTATGGATGCACTCATAAATTCACAGGAATTGTATTTCTGGAATATCAGTGGCCTCACAAATTGAATTGTTCAGACTTTTATGGAAACTATACTATATGTGACAACCCTCTCTAATACTCTAAAGAATTATGTAGTTAAACAAGTCAGCCACTCTATCAGGCAGCTGACTATTTCTATGGGTCAGCAACACACAATTATGGATGATTTAGTCAAATGCTGCAAAGGAAGTTCAGAGGTTACAAGTAAAAAAAGTAAAAAAAGAAATGTGGCATTCATGAGCAATGGCATTATCATGGATACTGGGTGGCTTATCCTGTACTAGGGGATGGAATATAAAAAGGAGGTTCTAAATGGGCCCCATATTCACCTGGCATGGCACACGGCACATAGAGTCAACATTAACAAAAAAAATAACTGATCTTTCTGTGCCAAAATTAAAATCAAGAAGAATATGGCAATAAAATCAAATAAGGATATATGCGAACAAAACAAATATTACTCTGCCAAAAAGAATGCTATAAATAAAATGTCGATTGGTAGGGATGGGGATTTTTTGGAGGGTATTTTCTCAGGAAGCAATGTTTCTAAAAATCAAATTTTGTTGTCCTTCAGTCAATGAACATCATGACAGCCAGCATTTTTTTCTAATTAGAACTTGTATTATACAAACACGAACAGCTTTTTTCCTTTTAATATAATGTATAACGTCTGCTCTTTTATCACATATTAGCAAAGTCCACATACTATATTCTTCTAAAAACGTAAGCTGCACTTTCAGTAGAAACCAGAAACCCCTTCAAACTTAATTTATTGTAATGATTTACCCAAGTTTGGGAAGTTACAAAGAGGGACACAAATGTATCCCTCGGTAAACATTGGTAGGGTTTTTAGGAAATGAAGCTGAATCTCTTAACAGAAAGAGTGAGAAGGGGCTTGGTGAAACTCAACAACTGGAAAATGGGGTGAGGCAAGATTGCCCATCAAGGGGAAGACCATCCACTCTCATGTTCTGCAAACCTCTGTGTTTATTAGGAAATCAATTTCAGTATGATTCCAGGTGCTCTACATCTGAAGCTGAAACTTAAGAGATTGAGCTGCCAAACAATGGTGTGAGATGACAAAGATGCGAACATATTTTTAGAGCACTGCACAAACTGTTTGTCAAAATGACATCAACTCTCTAGTGCATTTTCTCGGACATTTCACAACATTCCTTAAAATAACCATTAAACACTACTGAAAAGCTGTACAATACAGAGTATATATTGAAGATGGGAAATGGACGCCATTCACATTTTATCAATTTTTATTTAATAAAAAAAGACAGGATCAGATTAAAAATACAAACACTTTGGGTGATTATCCAGCGTTTCCCTCTGCTTCAAAGTAATTAAACCAACCAATAAGCAAAATGAAAAACAAAACATCTTTTTAAGGTAATGTTTTGGCTAAAGCTGTAAAATAATGCAGAACCAATTAAATTATACCAAAATATATTATTATACCTTTGAAATGGCTTTCAGACCAATAAATTAAAAGAAAACAAATAAAAAGTCAACTTTAAAGACAAAAAAAATCTTTGCAAATTAAATAAGGGAAAAAAATTACACAGCACTAGTAATAATAATGTGCAGTCAAGAGTTCTGGTTCTTCTAGGAATGATAATATGCCAGTAAGTCCCTACAGAACATTTTCCAGTTTGGCAGCAATCAGTTAAACCAGTGTTTCTCAACCTTGATAACTTTTAAGATATGTGGACTTCAACTTGCAGAATCCTGGGAGATTGAGAAACACTGAGTTAATCAGTCATTCACATTTGTATACAAGATGACAGGCCTGGGCTACAACATAGATAGAACTAAATTTGAGGGCAATTCTTAGTTCTTCCCAGGAGCTGTTGAGAGTTCCATTTTCTTCTCAATATTTATCAACTGCATGTTAAACTGGGCTTGCTGAAGACAGGTAACAAGTTAGCAGTGTTCTACTCTAAGATAACTGAGACCAGTCCTTAGTTCTCAAAGGAAAAGGGTTTGCTTAGTCATGAATCAAAACATGGTCTTTATCTTAAAGCAAAATTTATCCAAATTACTGAGCTATGCCTTTTTTTTTTTTTAGCTGTTAGTTGAAACATACGTATCCTTCTAAGGCGGAAATCTCTTAATAAATGCCCTTAACCAGTCAACCTAGTGAGGCTGATTAAATAAACAATAGTTCTGGGCTGCATATTTAGCACTTGGAATTAAAACTCAAAAAGACTTGGACGAGCTCATTATGAAGGTAAAAATAAAAAGTGAGATCATTCAAGTTAATGTTAAATATTAAGACGACAAAGTGTTAATGTGAAGATGTTTTTAGTTTTTTGAACTCTCTAAATAAAGATAAACTATATGCAATCTAAAGAATAGGTTGATTAAGAAGGAAGTCAGTAACAAACATATAAAAAAATCATGAAAGAGACCTCAATGTCAACAAAGTTCAGAATATTTAAAACAATTGTAATTGTAGTGGCAATGGATAGCTGTGAAAATGGATACTAAGAGACCATGAGAAGATAGATGACTTTGAACAATGGATTTGGGGTTTTTAAACATATCATGACTTGCTGGAAGAACCAGTAAATCAGTTCAAGCCCAAATAAAATCTGATTGCTCATTTGAGACAATAATTAGCGAGCAAAAATGTACATACTTAGGCATATGGTACAAATAGATGATGGAATAGAAAAAAGAATTGCTTGGCAAGGTTGAATGAAGCGTGTAAGAACTGGAAGATAAAGGATATGGTAAGTGGATACAATCAATTACTATATTACTAGAATACCTTTGGAAGCATTTCTATTTAATATCTATGACAAGTCCAGGTGGAAAATACTATAGGTATACTATAGGCGTTTAGTGCCATTTTGGATTATTTGGTCCAATGTGTTTTGGAAGAATACAATGATTTTTCTGTTATTCAGGAAAAGGAAATTAATTAATTCACTAATCTTAATGGTAGCAACATGCTGCCTACAGATACCTGTCATGGTGCCCATCAGGTTCCCTGCTGCTTCTGTTTAATTTTTAAGACAGTATTTTAATTTTTAAAAGGGGAAGCTGATCTGTTACAAAGCAAACTGCTATAGGCTTCAAAGGCATTCTTAGAATATAAAAATGTTTGGATATGTGCACATCTGTCCAGAGATAATACAAAATTAAGCTGAAGTATACAGCATTCTGTGGACAGAAGCTAGAGAAGGCTTCAGAAGTCTTTTAGTTACAGCATGTTTTGTAATTGAACAGGATCATATGGCATTCATTTTAGAAACATTAAAGTTCCCTCCTCATACCAGCTGCTTCACGAAAGCATCATAGTCCCCAAATTCCAAGTGCATCTGCTTTTTCAAAAAGATTTCCTACCTCTGATTTAATTGTGTTTAGACAGTTTTAACACAAAATAATTTCAACAACATTATGAGAACTATACAACCACACTGTCCACTAATTCTAATATTTTAATATCTTTACTTTGAAATCCTTTGGAATTGACACTAGCTTCTGTAATTTTAGAGCTTCAAATTAAAGCGGGCCAATTATGTTCTTTGTAATGAAGCTGGCATAGCTTAAATGAAGGAAGTACTCTCAGCCTAGTTAGATTTGAGTTGGCCTATTTTTTCAACAAAGCGTTACAACATTTAATTCTGTAAACTGTACTGTTACTGTACTGAAACTCTGAACTGCTTACTGGGATACGTGTGACCTAAAGTAAGTCAGAAGTCTCAATTGCCCAGGCTTATCAACCACATAGTGCCTATTTTAAAAAAGGCTTACATTCATTCATATAATCCAGTAAACCCAAGCGGTACCTTTATGGGAGTTGAAACCTTTAATTGCAATTTTAGAATTACGTCCATGAATTATGTCTTGTTTTCTCCAATTTGATTCAACTGATCTAATAATATAATCTATAATACACATATATTCTTAAATTGAATTTCTCATGAAGTCTACTACCCTATTATCTTTTTCTTACTCGTAAACAATACTCCTTCTAAATGTCTGTGGAGATTCTCAGTCATCCAGGTCATGGTTGACCCAAAGATGCTTTTTCAAAAGGCAACTGGGCTTTCAGAACTGAAGAAACTTCTTGGATGAGAAGCGAAACATCTTCAAAGCAAAAACAAGAAAGTCTAATTGCCTTTTGAAAAAGCGCCTTTGGATGTATTCCTTCTAGTCATCCTCATCACTTTGTTTCTTCTAGCCATTCACACCAGTGCCTATTAACAAGGCTCTGGAAATCTGTCCTAAAATTCCTGCGGTCTGCAAGAACTAAACTCAAAGTCTTTAATAAAACTTAAATTCTGCAGCTCATTAAATCAATATTAGATCATTTCTCATAACATACTTATGGTCTCATAAATTGTTCTTTAGAAAAACTTTATGGTTCCTACAACTTACATAAATGCACAAGTGGTGAAAAGAAACTTGTTAAAAGTTCTTGGCACCTCAAACAATTTATTTTTAATTGCAGACACACAGATTTCCAGAGTCCCCGCTAATGGGAAAATAATATGTTTTTTGTCTCTCAACTCATCATTTTTACTACATTACTATTTCTTGCTAACAGAAGTTCTACAAAAATGAAATATTTCCCACTTAAATTGCTAAATGCTTTTCAAAAGAAAATTATTATAACCAGCACTTCCAATAAGTGGCTGGGCAAGTATGCCCACAATGTTTTTAGCAAGCAGCCCAGTCCTTTTTATGTATATTTTTAATTAGGATCTACTTTGGTTGAAATTCAGGAAATTTCGTTAACTTAAATGAACTTTCATTCATCAGTATGGATAATGATAAATCCATTTGCCAATATTTTATTATATTTAACTGTTGATTTTTTTTACTCTTAAAATTATAGCTTTTCCATTAGTTAAGTTACCTTCCCTAACAAAAATTAAAAGTACCCTTTTCCAGTTTACATTTTATCTTACTTCAACTTACACCACTGGAATATTTTATTTTTTTCTATCTGCCAGAGAGTTTTCTTCATATATTACCATAATTTCTTTGAACATTAGGTAGTATTTTAATTGCATAAATTCCAAGTTTGAATAATAAGCATGAGATGGTATTTTGAAGGGCTTCTCCTTAGAACTATGTTGTCACTATCAGCTAATTGACAATTGGGCCAACTCCATCATAAAGGTACCCAAGATCCTTTCTCTCCAGTCCTACTTTTTCCCATCTGCTAATTAAGTTTGTTACAGATTTCCAGAGCCTTCTTGTAGACCTGAGTGACATCATCCATGTCTGTAAGAAGAGAAAAACTATCACTTGTCCGACTTCGGTAACGCTTCAGGTATTGTGGTCGTGAGCGGTTTTTTTGAAGTCCTTGCAAATCTTGGATCTGGAGGAAGTTCTCAGCTGACACACAGCTTCTTATTCTAAGTTTGCTCTCTTGCAAGTCCACCAAGTCAAAAGAGTCACTGGAAAGAAAGCTGTCATCGCTAATCACACTAGAAGGGCGACTGTAACTTCGAGATAATCCATCTACAGACAAACCTGCTTCCTCCATGCCTTTTGTGACTGGTCTATCAGAGTGGATCAAAGCTGAATGTGCAGTAGTGGTGGAATACTTGCTACTGTGTTTTAAAATACCCTTCCGTCTGTAGGAATGACTATAAGACTCTATTCTTAACGTTTCAATGATATTTGGGGATGTGTCACTGTTTCCTGCCTCCTCATTATGATCCAGGAGTTCTGAAGATTCACTCCGTTCTGGAGATGAGTAATATCCAGATTCTCTTTGCTGGGTCTTCTTGAGGATTCCCTTTTTTGGCATTAAAGAAGACTGCTTAGTGCTGCATTTACCCATTATATCCCCCTCCAAAACGCTCTTAACTGGTACACCTGTTCTACATAATTCTTGTTCTTTTTTAAAAGCGGAGGGTAATACTGGATTGACTACTCCTTCTATGAATCCTGCACTGTGAGACCGATGTTCACTGTTGCTCCTCTTCTTCAAAATACCCTTTGGTCTCTTGGAATTTAATTTGCAGGAGTTCTCAACTCCTTCTTGGATAGACTGTGCAATGTCGTTTTCCTTCTTTGATTTTTTTAGGGATCTCTGTCTCTCTAAATGGACTTCAGATCCTTTTGGTTTAGAAAGGCACTTCATTTTGGTCTCAGTCTCTGGCTGGAGGCCATTGGAACGATGATGCCAGTCTATGAATCTAGATAGCAGAGGGGACTCAGAGTCTTGCAAGGCATCGCAATCACAAACAGTACTCTTATAGCCCCAGTTAACCCACCAATGATTGGCAATGTCTTCAATAGTTGCTCTGCGCTCAGGATTCACCATCAGCATCCATCTGATCAGACCACGAGCATCTGTTAACAAATAATATACATTAAAGACATTTGAGCCTATTTCAAAGGACTTAAACAGCTAAAGCTAAAGAAAAGAAATGTGAACATATCAGAGATTTTTAAAAATATATAATATGCAATGCATTGCAGCTGAGGGAAAAACAAACGATGAGTTAATTTTTCAGTCTAGTTTTTGTTAATTGCTGTCATCGGCTTCCTTCTGTATATTTAATAAACTGTGAAATACTCGTTGGTGATCAACCTAGGACTAAATTTTTAAGCCAATGATTTGTTCTCCAACGTTTGTTTGTTTTTTTTTCTATTCACACACACAGACACACAAACTTCTAATGAAGTTAGACAAGTATCTCCTAGCTAAAACAAATTTGAAAAGTCATTGTCACTTAGATTTGCTATCTCTCAGTCAATGTTTAGGACATTAGACATTATGATCAGCAGCAACATCTCAGCCTGTCAACAGAGACAAGTTTAATGCTAAAGTCCATGGCAATAATTACCTGGCAGCCAACATTTTAACAGGGAAGCTGTAACACAGTTCAATCTATCTTCAAACTATTTATTATAGGAGTTCTGCATTTACAGAAATACAGGACTGAATAATGATTGGCCAGTAAGTATTAGATATAAAATTAGAAATTTAGTTTCAAGTCAAGGAAGCAGGATAACTCATGGTCATTATTAGAATCTAGGTATGCCAAATCTGTGAGAAAGAAATTAAAATGAGTCACAGAACAGGCAAACTACTTATTGGTGAACAATTTTCAATAGAACCTGCTTTATAAGGGCTTCTATTTGTAATTAAGAGGTGGAAACTGATTGAGAAGGAATCACAAAAAATGAACTCCTTATAGTACCCACAAATTAAATATCAAACAGAGTCTTCAAATTGTGACAAATATTCAATTGGATTGCAATTGAATATATGTGTATTTATTTCTGTAGTAACCTTTTCAAAATGATTGAACAAATAAAAGAAGAAAACAAAAATAATTCCATATAAAATATAGTAAAACTAATAACAAAAATTCTACCCAACAAACAGGATGGGAACCAAATTCTCCAGATTCAGTGCCTGGGGAAAATATAGATTATGTATTGTCATGGTTTTGGTGCCTTAATTCCTTGAAAAACATTTCTACATCTCCTAGCTTGCAGCTCTGCCTAACTCAGTGGTTTTCAACCTTTCTAATGCCACGACCCCATAATACAGTTCCTCATGTTGTGGTGACCCCCAACCACTTATACATCACCGGGTGCCAGGGGCATGGCCAAAGAAAAGGGGGAAAAAATGGCGGACAGCCTTGTTTGGCGACCCCCGTGAAATAGTCGTTCGACCCCAAATGGGGTCCCGACCCACAGGTTGAGAACCACTGGCCTAACTAATGGTACTTGTAACCTTCTAGAATCCACACATTTCCTTATACTATTCCCAAAAGCTTGTCTCTTCCTGCTGAGAAAGACTGTGGACATATACAGTGTCAGAATTCATATTCTCAAGTATGGACTTGAGAAATAATTTATGGCTTCTCCTTGCCCCTGTAGGGCAGCTGATAATACTTTCCAGCTATCATACATCAGAAATACTTGTTGCTTTAGACAGACCTTCCTCAAACTTCTCACAATATCCTTTTGAAAATCAAAAGCAGCCAGATAGCTGATGCAAATTGAGAATCCTTAGTTTGTATTGCAGTATTTCTGTTTTATACATCCAACTCTTCCATACACCAAACATCAGAAAGGATGTAAAACAAGCCATTATAAAACTCTATTACGTCAATGCACTTTTGATACCTGAGGGCTGTGTTGGCTCACGATATTCTCCACTACTGATCTGCCTGATCAGATTTTTGTGATCAAAGCCATCAAAGGGCATTGTTCCATAAACCAGAGTATAAAGTAAAACACCAAGAGCCCAGCTGTCAACCTAAAGCAGAAAGATAAGAAACATAAGGAACAAAATAGGTGACTTCTGAAGACTCTGAAATTACTAAAGAAACAAAATATCCAGCTATCATTATTAAAGAACATATAAGTATTCTGTAGAAAATCCAACAATCAATGAACAATGAAAATAAGACTTTAAAACATCTTATAAGCAAAGATTATTACTAATTTTAAATAATTACTAATTTAACCAAATTCCATACATACAGAATATTTACACAAATCAGCTATGTAAAATGAATTAATCAATAAATAAATTTATATTTTTCATTCCATTTTTTAAACATTTCTTTCCTCTGAATTTAGTTTACCTCTGGTCCTCGGTAAGGTCTTCCATTAACAATTTCAGGAGATGCATATAGTGGACTTCCACAGAAAGTCTGGAGAAATTTATCTTTTTGATAAAGATTTGAAAGTCCAAAGTCTGCAATCTATAAAGACAAATTTAGAAATAATTGGCTGTAACATTAATAAAAGCTTTTTTCCATTCCGTTCCTTTCGTAGTTTCAGAATAGTAACATGAGGAGTTTATAACAGCTGTTATGTTTCTTTTAATTCTGGATTTCAGTTATATTCTATATTATATTTCAATTACATAAAGCATGTATTAGTAAACATGAAATCATTATGTGTCTTTCATGGACAACTCAAATGTACAGATATATTGTGAATAAAATAAACATTGGAACCATACAGCACATATTTTATGCTAAGACTATTTTTATGCAAAAAAATTGTTTGCATACACATCATACTACTAATTGGGTAAGAATACTGGCTAAAGGCTGGAAAATATTGCTAAACAGTATTCTGAAAAATTGGAAAATAAAAATTTAGAATGAAAATGAATTTCTAATATTTCGGGTCTTTCTTGGAATGAGGCAATTTGGAAGTCTAGTTGATCCAAATATGTGCCTAGAAATGAGAAAGAATGAGAAACTTCTCAAAATTATAGCTAAATAAATTTTGGATGAATGACAAAATGAAAGCTGGGAGTTCACACAGAGAACCCCTTCTGTGGCAGAAGCCTATCATAAGGTTAACCAGAGGCCAAAATATATTGCAGTGTTTCTCAACCTTGATAACTTTAAGATGGATGGATTTCAACTCCCAGAATTAAAAGTTGCCAAAGTTGAGAAACACTGATATACTGAAGCAGGATTCATCAGACAAAGGATTCTAAGAAATTTTAGGGTTAGGTTAGGGTTAGAGCAGCCAGCGTGCCTATTACAAAAAAAGTAGCATGGTGTAAAACTGTAAATCTACTGGAATTATTTTCACAAAAATTTGACTGTACGCTGCAAAAGCCTCACTACAGTAGCAAGTGAGACAACATATTTCCCTGCCTGAACTTCTGAAATAAATTTTAAAAAAACTTAAAAAAGAATAGAACCTGTTTGGTGTAGTGGTTAAGGTGTTGGGCTAGAAATCAGGAGACTGTGAATTCTAGTTCTGCCTGAGGCATGAAAGCCAGCTGGGTGACTTTGGGGCAAGTCATTCTCTCACAGCCCAATCTACCTCACAGGATAATTGTTGTAGAGAAATTAGGAGGGGAAAGGAGTATTAAGTATGTTGGCTGCCTTGAGTTTTTTATAAAAATAATAAAGATGGGATAAAAATCTAATGAATAAGAACTAACAGAGTTCGAAGGGACCTTAGAGGTCTTCTAGTCCAACCCCCTGCTTGAGTAGGAGACCTTATACCATTTCAGAATAAATAAATAAACTCCTGCTTGTTTGGGGGAAACTCTATTCAATAGCAAATAAGAGGTCACCCGAACAGAGCAAGGATCAACTTGCTCACCCCCTGTAATTGAGATTTTGAGTACACAGCAAAAGTTAGTGTTTAGTTACAGCAATCTCTGTTCCCTGTAGAGAAAAAAATATATAACTAGGGGATTCTTTCAATTTCAGAACACCTATATTGCAGGTTAATAAAATATGAACACTTTTTACCTCATATTGGCATATACATTTATTGGGGATGTTTCTACAATCCTCCGCTCTAATTTGTCAAACTAGATAGGAATGCTGCCTTTTCTACTGCATGTAAATTGACAGGCTCATTTGTACAAGTGGACAAATGAGCTTGTTTTATTAAAGTGTTCTGTGAATTTAACATGCATTCCCAGCAGGAGATAATTCAGTATCTACTTCTTGAACAGTATAATGGAGAGTATACTAAACTAATCTGGGGAGGATGGTTGAATATGGAGGAAAGTCCTACTCTGAAGTAAGAAAACCTCATAGGTGGGCTATAAGACATTTTCCAGGCTGTGCTTTTTGATATTTCATTACAAGGACATTACAAAACATGACAGTAGCTATATTAGTGAATTATCATTTCTTACAATTGGAATTACATGCAGAAAGAAATCCTAGAAAAAAGGTCCCTATAAAGCCTTCACTGTATGTCTCAAATCCCATTAGAAGAAGCTGGTGTAGAATTTCAGTCTGCAAATTCTCAAAGTTCAGTTTGCAGTTAATTTCCTTAAGTTCTTATCAAATCACACTGAGGAGTTTGCTGGAAATCTGTCTTGAGCCAATAATCCCAACTCCATGTTTCAGTAGGTTTCCTTTACTTAGAGAGACTGTAGATATTTTTCTGACATTCATTGTATAGTTTATTAAGACAATCTGTGCTCTTATTGTCCTACAATCTACAAAATACATGGGTACTGACATGCAAATGGGTGTGTAAAGTTTAGATCTCAAACTGGCTCCAAAGCAATTTCATTTTTGACCTTCAGGAAAAAGTGTTTCTATTTCAGCCAACTCCTATATTCACGAGTTTATCAGATTTTCTAGTTAAAACTGCCATTTCCCCTCCCCCTCTGTGGAGAACAAAACCATAGTAGCCAAGATTCCTTCAAGTTCTTCTCACTTAAACAGAGCCAAAGAATTCAAATGTTTCCCAAGCAGGGAGGAGTTGCTAAAAAACCAGATGTTGCATTCCCTTACCCTCAAGGAAATGATTGTTTCCACTACTTATATTAAATGTGATGAAATTTACTCACTGAATATGATGCTTATACCCTCTCCAATATTTGAGCTTAGGGTAATCTGAATTAACTCAAAATTGGACGAAGCATAAGCTTTACACTCAATGAGTAAATTTCATTGTATTTGTAGTGTAGACATTGGACGAAGCATAAGCTTTACACTCAATGAGTAAATTTCATTGTATTTGTAGTGTAGACAAACATTTTTAAGGAAACAATTTTGGCATAACCTAAACCAGGAGCGTCAAACTCGCAACATCATGTGACGTGTCATGATGTATTGTGACTTTTTTGCCATTGCCGGCAATGGGGTGGGCACGGTTTCACTATGATGCATCTGGCCCATGGGCTGGCAGTTTGACACCCCTGACCTAAACTGTAATACTGGAGACACACTAGCTTTATGCTTTAAACTCAGTGAGTAAATTGCTCAGCAAGTAAAATTGTTAAGAGAATCACTGCAGTTGTTAAGTGAATCCGGCTTAACCATTTAAGTCACTGGGAAAGACTTTATGGTTCATACCTAGTTCAGGTATTTGGGCCATTGGGAAGAAGCTAAGCAAAGTTTCATTTTTTCTTCTTGAAGTTCACATTAGGAAAAATACATAATGGGAGGGAGAAATGGAAGAGGCTATAAGGGAGATGCCACATAACCGAAAGTGACTCCTTGTCTAGCAGACATAACAAAATTGTCCGCTTTCAGATGGGGAGAGAGACAGAGAGAAAAACTGGGAGGGAAATTCAACGCATATTGGCTGAGACCCATCAAAGTTACTCACATCTTGTACAATAGAAAAAGAGATAGAAGCAGAAGGAGGACGGTTCCCATCCTATATTTTTTACAAGGAAGTAACAGGTATGGTGAGATCCCACAAAAGGTATCTTGGAACAAGGCTGTATTCAATTTCCATGATTAGTCTAGAAAGAAGATTTCTGTTTTTTGCAAAATTATTTTGGGGAATCATGGTGTATATAAAAAAATACAAATCTCACCCCAAACATCAAGGGAAAAAATTCTAGGCAATAGTGCAAAAACCAAACGCTGATCTATCTCTCAGAGCACAGTCAAAGGCTGCCAGTTTTATTATAATATAATATTATCAGCTATATATCCTTGACATAAAAAGCACCTGCTTACATTATGTTAAAATTACACTTTAATAAGGGTTGTATGATTGTTTTCCCATAAAAGGGTAATCTTCTAGCCATATAGTTTTCTATGGAAAAAAATACACTCCAAGGTATCTTAAAACTATATAAATGCATATAATGTATGTTTTTACAGGATCCCAGCCCACGTTGTGGGATTCATGTAGTATAATACTGAAAAAATGTGTTTTAAATATATGTACATACATATATACATATATATATATATATATATATATATATATATATATATATATATATATATATATATATATATATATATATCTGAGGTTTTCGCGGGTGTTTGTATGTAGGTCTTTGGTTGTTCGGGTTTTCTCCCGCGTAAAATTGGAAGTGTCTTGGCGACGTTTCGACGAAGTCCCATTCGTCATCTTCAGGCTGGTGCTTTTAGCTTCGTGCTTCGAGGAGCACGAAGCTGAAAGCACCAGCCTGAAGATGACGAATGGGACTTCGTCGAAACGTCGCCAAGACACTTCCAATTTTACGCGGGAGAAAACCCGAACAACCAAAGACCTACATATATATATATATATATATATATATATATATATATTATATGTATGTATGTACAGCATGGGGGGGGGGAGGAAAGAAACAGAGAAAGGAAGAAATATAAAAGGAGAGATGAGCCAGCAAGAATTACAATGACCTTGAAGCAGTGGTTAGCTGTGACAGAAGCATTCACGTACTGAAGATAAGAAACACTAGTCTTTGTTTAAACTCACAGAAAAGATAGAACTTTTAATGAATTCTAGTTCAACTGTTTAATTTGTAGAATACATTGTTTCATTATGCAATTCTTTGTTCATACTAACACAAATAGAAGAATTAAATACTAGGCACAGCCCTTGACATCAAACTACAAGGAAGCCAAAATGATGATGTGTATAGTAATATCACAATGTAAAATCCACCATTCTGTGCTTGAGCCCCAAATTCTGATGCAATCACAGAGATTGCTACATTTAGATGATGACATCAGGCAATTTTATAATTTGCCCATCTACTCTCCTGCTCACCCATGTCCCGAGGCAGATTCCAGTGTTATTTCCACCAAATAACCGCCTGGGCAACACTAATATTACTCAGAACTTCAAGGGACTTTCATGGGAAGAACCTTACAATTACTTGTAGTCCAATGTAATATATGCAGTCAGTATCCATATGCACTTTATATTAGATCACATGGAGTCTGGTAGCATTTTTTCAAATTATCACATTTCATTAAAAGATATAAGCTTTCATGAACTACAGTTCACTTTATCAGATGCATCTTCTATTCTTTTCCTACACACTTTATATTGGATAAATTGATCAATCCCTATGCAAAGTAATATATGCAATCAAACATGACAACCCAAATAGCAATTTTGCAATGAAATAAAATAAATGTGTGTTATATGTAATAATACATTTCTTGGACTTTCATGAATCACTAGAACCCCCATTGTATGGAAAAAATTATAACTAAGAGTGTTTCTTAGATATGGACCAATAGCACCCATTAAGTATTACATATATTTGAGGAAAAGGGATTTGTTTATATTCCAAGTAACACTAATGGGGTTCTCAGATAGTATACCAATTGTAGTTATTGACCAGATTGGGATCTGTTTTATACCATCCTGCTTTTATGCTATACTTTAAGGAACCTCATCCAATATAAGAAAAATCTTTATTATATAATTATAACATTATATAATTAAGCATACTTAGAATTTTAAAGAATGGAATGCGAATTTTGGAAACAGGAATAGTTTCCCATAAAAGCATCACGTAGCTTGTATATTAGCCATTTTTTCCCCCAAGAAGAATGAAAAGGTCATTCCCATGCTTTTAGTAAAGATTTTTGACATAGTTATGACATCACCCAAAACTAATCTGAAAGCTATCATTGTGCCTGGAGTTCTAAGGCCACTTCCTAATGAAGGACATGGGCTCTGCTTGAGTTTATTTTGAAAGTGGATTTGCTTATTTTTCAGCTGCAATCAAAGGAATGTTCAGAGGGCGAAATAAGCACTTGAAATTTATAAGCCAAAAAATTGTGCATAGTCCCGGCAGCCAGCAAAAAAGCCATCTGTAAAATGCATTATCTTGTGAAAGGGACCCACTGAGCCTTGTATTGATTGCTGTTATTGTTTTTTTAAAAGGGAGGAAAACTACTATTTTAGTTTTAAAGTAAATACAAGTCTTAATTCATTTAAAAATCATCACAAAGATAGTCTCTATATTCTGTAAACAGATGCTAAGTAGCAATTTTGATAAAAATATTTAAGGTGATATATATAAAGATTAGGAAGGATGTTTACCTTGATGTTACAATTGTCATCAAGAAGAATATTTTCCAGTTTTAAATCCCTGTGAACGACACCATTCTGAAAGAAGAAATAAAGAAAACATAAGGATGAATATAAAGGAGATTCTATGAGGGGTGTTTAATATTGTCTGGATTAAAGAAGCAAAGCATCAGGGTGGTCTCTGCATTTAAACTTCAGTCATAACACTAGTAACTAGTGACAGGAGATGCATTAGTCACTTGCTGTGTGGTTAGGAGAAGAATGACTGGAATTTGTCCTCCCACCAAGCCTGTAAAACAGCAGGGGAACTCTTTTCGGAACTTAATCCCAACCCCAATCTGCCCCTCACTATGTAAAAGTAATATATTCTTCCCAGGCATTAGAAAAAAGGTATGTCAGTACAGTACTTACAAAAGGTCCAATAATTCTAGCAGCTAGGCCTGATGACTTATACTGTATCCCCCAAAGGCCGCTTAAACTTGAGACTGAAATCTAATAACTTCCTGAAATTCATTAATGTTAAAATTATAAAACTAAAAACTATAATCTGCATTTTTGGTGGAAAACTGTCTGCCTTTCCTCTTCAAAATGCTTTGTGTATTTTATGAGGTATTTTTAAGAAGCCAAATTTGGTTTGTTATGTAAGAATCATTGAAAAATTAAGGAAATATTCCATTTCAGAATGAAAGTTTATCATACCTTGTATATGCTATGTTCCCTACTGTGTAAATTAATTCTATTGGAACCATCTTGTAACAATATAATCAGCCTGAAAGGTTCTCTTAGTATGTCATTATTATGCAAGAACAACTTGCAGGGATTCTTTTGAACTCTGAAAATATGGGCAGGATTTTTGACAGCATGAGCTCTCTGGGTAGACCCCAAGCTGCACTAGGCTCCTTCAGGAAGCTAAATAGGGTGAATGCATTTGAATTTGACAGGGGTTGTACTTCCTGTCTTGAAGATTGTGGTACACTCCTTCCACAGTGGACACTTCTTTGTCTAGTCATGTTGGATAAATCCTGCACAGTTTCCAACCTTCTCTTCTTGTACAGAAGCTAGAAAAAGGTCCCTTTCAGTTGAGCTTCAGACCTAGGCATGAGATTAAAACTGAACTGGTCACTCTTATGGATGATCTCAATTAAGACTTGAATAAAAGAGTACAGTCCTACTGAATTTCTCGACTGGGTTTGATACTATTGACTATGGTATTCTTTTGGACTTTCAGTATTAGTTGGAAGGGGGCACCATTGTGCAGGGGTTTGGAGCAACTTAGTGGACATTTTCAATCATTGGTAATGAGGAAGGGAAGTGAGCAATCAAACTCTTGTCAATCTTCTATAGATGGTAATGAAACTTGGTTCTTTCTCCAAAGTTCATAACATCTACATGAAACTACTAGGTGAAGATACAGGTAATCCTTACTGATCACAACTGGCAACTCCATCTCTAAGTGATGCAGTCATAAAATGAAACATAACTGAATCCAATTAACATCACTTCTTGCTGCAGTTGTGAAGCAAATCACCTACAGTCCTTAAATGTGATGTCACATGACCATAACTTGCAACTTCCTGCAGGCTTCCCCATTGACTCTGTTTATTGAAAGCTGGCTTTGAGGGGTTGCAAATGGTGATCCTGTGACCACAGGAGACCGTGACTATTCTAAATGCACACTGATTGCCAAGCACCCAAACTGCGATCAAGTGACCATGGGGATGCAGCAACGGCTGCAGGTTTGAAGTTATAAATCTCTTTTTTCAGCAGTCGGTAAGCAAAGACTATGCTATATTGGTCTGTTCAGGATGAGATATCATTTTATTAGACAGGGAAAGCATTGAAAACAGTGGAATGGAACAAAACAGACTGAAATTGAATGTTAAAAAGATGGAGTTGCTATTTGTCTAGAACAGGAGTCCCCAATACCTGGTCTGTGGACTGGTACCAGGCCGTGGCATGCCAGCAACTGGTCCACACAAACAAGCAAAGCCCCATCCAAGGGATGCAGGCAGCACACAAAACCATGCACCCTCTGGTCCATGGAAAAACCTTTCTCCATGGAAAGGGTCCCTGGTGCCCAAAAGGTTGGAGACCTCTGGTCTAGAAGCCATCATGTTTGAGAGAGAGGCCTAAACTGAACTGAAACCTAGTTTGAGTTGCTCTGGCATAATTTCATTTCGTAGTCTAAAATCCACTGGGTATGAAAGAAAATGCATATAATGCAAAGATTATCACTATACACCTTCAAATATTTTTTACTCACCTTATGACAATAATGAACTGCTGAAACAATTTGCCGGAAGAAGTGTCTTGTCTCTCTTTCATTTAGCCTTCGCCTCTCACTGATGTAATCATATAATTCCCCTTTACTTGCATATTCCATGATGATCACTATTTTATCTTTGTTCTCAAATACTGAGATAAAACCAAACCAAACACTTTTATTTCATTATATTGATGAATTAAATACAAAATACTCATATACAGTTATAAGCAATCATAGCTAGCAACTTCCAAAGTACAGATGCACAAATTACTCAGTTTCAAGTTAAAAACAGTTTCGTGCATATTCTTTCTTAATTTATCATTTTTGCAGTTTAGACACATATTAGGCCTATTTTAAAAATTTTAATTACTTTTAAAGTTTATATTACTTTGAAATATTTTTTCACAAAATACAATTCTAAGAATATTGTATATCCTATTAAAATAGGTATTTCAAGTAAAATTTTATCATAGAGTAGATACCTTATAAACACCATATACCTTATAAAGAGATACATTTTTGAACCATATGGAACCAAAGGATTTAACCAAAAGATTTGGTTGAACCAAAGGACTTAAAATACTGCAAATTAATTCCAATCTGCCTATTAATCAACAAATAGTGTTAAAATGCAAATACAAATAAAAATGCAGTAACATCATTTTTCTTTAATGTTTCCCTAGGTTCTTCTAGTAACTTCATAAAAATTGCTCCAACTGTATTGTTTTTTTACTTTCAAAAATATAAAGACATTTTATCTGAAGACCTGTTTTTAATTAGGAAAGAACAAGCAAAAAATGAGAGGTATATTGTGAATAGGGGGAAATGTTTAATAAATAGTTTTGATCACCACAGACAACCACTTAAGTAATTTATATGGGCTACAGAATTTCCTTCAGGAATGTAATAAACTATCAATATAATATTTAATACATTTCCTTCCTTGCCTAATAAAAATTTGAATTTCTCATTTGGAGCACAAATGAAGTCTGAAACTGAAATTACACCTTTTTCTTGGTCATGCTGTCATTAACAGAGAAGAATGGATTACTATAAGCATCAACATGTAATATGAAACCTACACTGTTGGTTGATGCTTTTTTGAAAAGGAGTAAATAGGTAAAATGTAAAATAATGTGTGCTGTGGATAAACTATAAATCACTTCTACAAAAATAATTAGAGCAATTTTTCATAAAGAAAGCACAATATCCAGTGAGCTCAGCTGAACCCACATCTGGCTTTCATAGGAGGCTGCAAAATAAGAAAAACATGCTCCAGTGCTTTACACACTCTGCTTGCCTTGTCAGTTTTCAAGAACCAGATTTTCACTATGGAATAAATGTGTATTCCTGTGTCAAGGAAAATGAGTACGCTATTAAAATTAAATGTGTGGATGTTCAGGGCCAATGAAATCTTTAACTGTGCATAGAGCTTTGGGGTTATGCACCACAGTTCCTGGTATCTTCAGGGGCAAGGTGGTCTGTATGGTGCATAATCCCAAAGCTCTATGGGGATTATGCAGCACGTAGACCACCTTGCCTCTGAAGATGCCAGCCACAGTTGCCTGTGAAATGACAGGAAACTGGTGTCTGAAGCTCAACATTGCTCAATAGATACTGTCTATAAAGAGCCACACCAATATATTGAGTAGAGTTTCACTATCACACGTAGTGATGGCCATATAGGTTATTTTAAAAGAAATGAAAGTAGGTATAAATCTTAGGAAGGCTGTTTGCTAAATCCACAATTAAGGGAAGCCTAGCTTGCATATCAGCTGCCACTGAGCAAGAGTGAAGAGTGAGCATCTATCATACTCCCTCCATGTTTACGGCAGAATCATCCTGTACTTACTAAGATCATATTAAAATTCTATGGATCTTTTTTTTTAATACAAGTTTTATTAATTTTCCATTTTTACAAAGCTTCGGGTATTAAGGAAGCAACATGGTGGTTGGGTAATACATAGTCTAATAACACGCTTATCTATACATATATCAGTTTACATCATCAAAAATTTCCTCTCTGTTTCCTTAGTTATTATGCCAAATTCAAATTAATAAATTGCTAGCTATACTCAATCATTTAAAACATTTATCAACAACTTTTGACTTATATGTCTCCAGATCCTGTTTTTGACTTTTATCTGATTTCAATTACAATATTCTAGTTAGCTTAATGTCCATAATGTTTAAGTTTCGAATAACCTTCGGTTCCCTTAGTTCATTACAAAATAATTATCATATCTAAAATACACTTATTATTTATTCAAATAAGTTCTTAGTTTATTTCACAATCATATTCTACTTCTCATTCTAATATCATCACTTACTCATAAAATAACCTTCGTCCTCTAAATCCATCTTCTATTTTATAATTCAAAACAATTATTTTAGTTAACTAATTTGTTTCCCTTATAGCTATAAATCCTAAATATTAAATCAAATAATATCTTTTAAAATCTCTTTATCTCATTACGTGAAATTTGAAGCTCTTCCATTGAGTGTCAGATAAGGAAAACCATTTTTTAAGTCTAACTTTGGCCTTCCTTTTGTGCCAAACCGACTTCCATAAAAGAGCTTTTAGGTTCTCAGGTGAATCTCCCTTCACTCCTGAATATATTTGAATCAAGAGAGACCATCCAATCACCAGCCTATCAAGGACGCTAGTCCCTTCACAGTCGGTAAATTGTTGGCCAAATAATTTAAATCTCCATATTGGACTTAATATATTTGTCATGTGTTTAGGCTGGTCTTCTTCTTCTGGTTTCAGCTGGTTTAAATGCAAAGTCGTGTTCAGTACTGTAGTTGTTTTTGGGTCATCTGGATTGTCTAGATTCTCAGTATATTGTGTATGTAAGTCCACTGCAAGTTCCATCTTAGTATTGCTTTCTTCAGTTTCTATTGCTGTTGTAGTTGTAGAGTCTTTAAATGAGGTCAAAGTTTGGGTGTGGGAGTTCTGAGTAAATTGTAGCCGATATTCTTTAAAATCCACTTTGTTATTAATTCCTTCTTCTTGTGTTGCTTTTTGAGTTGTAGGTTCATCTATTGAAGTTAAAGCTGTGTTTTGTACCTTTAAGGTGGCATGTATATCTTTCATTCTAGAATTCATTCGCTCTGTGGATCTTGACTGGTAACAGCTTTCCAAGATTCCTAGTAGATATCAGGTCTTAGTAAAATAAAATTATCAAATGCTAATTGCTCATAAGAGAACCTGGATAAGTCCATGCAAGCTTTTTAAATAAACACTTTAAGCATGTAAACATTTATGCCATCAATTTCTGAGATATTGATATGTTTAAGCGATCATCTTATAATACACTGTATTTTGTAACACTGCTAAGTGCAGTGTTTAGCTGTAATATTATTTATTACAAATAAAAATGAATTAAATATATATTATTCCCTATTAAAATTTAAACTTCAAGCTGCATATAGTGTTAGTTATACTATAACCAATTCTGGTATAACTATTTGGAATGTTTGGCTCACTGTGTTTTTGCTCCATTTGATTTATGACCTGTCATTGTAATGCAGATTATTCTACATCTGAAAGAGCTTCTATATAGGTTCTGTTCTGTTGCTACCACGAACTAATTCACAGAATTTTTTTTAAAGAGGAATGTCTGCTTGCAGATATGAGATATTGTAGAGATATGGATCAGTAACTATGATACAAAACAGATTATTTAAAATAGGTATTGGGAATCTGTTCACCATAAGGGTTCATTTGTTCCTTTTTTTAGAGGAATTGGTCAAACAAAAACCTTTTTTTATAATATTATTTGAAATGGCATTGGTCATGCTTTTTGATGATCTCTGGCAGGAGCGGGATGGGGTAGCATCTTTGCTGTATTTGATCTCTCTGCAGCCTTCAATACCATCAACCATGGTGTTGAGTCCGTGGCGGGAAAATAGACACGAGAAGCAGCTGGAGTTCTCAGTTTCTTTTATTCAGCGTTCAGCTTACAGGAAGATGACTTCAGCCTCGCCCAAACGCCTCGCAGCCTCTTATATAGGCAACTCCCGGGTAAATGGGTTACTTTTCCCGCGCCAGCACCCGCGCATGCGCACGGCGCTGGCGACAGCCTGTCTGGTCCCGGGCAGCTTTGCACCTGCCCGGGACTGCCTGCAAACGCCCGAGCCGTTTGCAAGGCTCGGGACATAACACCCCTTTCCCCCGGGCTAAAACTACTACCAACATACAACATTTATTTTATACGACAATTTGCTCCCCAGTGCTCCCACTGTTTACTGGCTTTTGCCTTGCCGGCAATGTTATGTAATCTTCTAGGTACTTAGGAGATTTCTTTGCTCTCTGTGACCTTCTTAGCTCTGGGTTACTGGCATAAGTTCCCTGACTGGAGGGAGGCGTGAGCCTGTTCTCTCTATTGTGCCCTGGTGTCTTCCAAGGACTGTGCCCCGATGCCTGGCCTGCTTGCTTGCCCACCGGGCTCGTCAGGCCAGGGCTTCTGTTGCTTTGTGACCTGGTTGTCCTACCTAGCTGTAGACCCTCAGGCCCCTTGAAGTGATAGCCACTGCTGGGCGTCTCTGTAGAACCTCCTAGGTCAGTCCAAGACCTGTCAGGAGGCTGTCCATTCCCTGAACCCCATTCTGTGCTCGGGCTCGTGTGGGTTTCTGTACTTTCCCAAAACTCAGGTGTTCCCTGATTTGTGCTAGGGGTGTTGTAGTCGGGACTTGGCTCCTCGACTAGCTCTGTGTATGTTTGACCCCCTGTAGGATTTGGGGTAAGGTCAGGCCAACCTTGGGAATTGTGTGCCAGCTCTCTTGCGGGGAATGATTTGTTGGGATGCCCCCGGGTATCCTCCGTTGCTGGAGTGCTGTGTGATGTGTGTGGAAAGTGAGTATGCCCCCGGGGTGACTCCCTGGCTGGAGTAGGCGTGAGTGCCTGTTGTGTGGGTAAGCTCCATGACTTTCTTTTCGGAGCAATTGCGGAACCCTGGGATGGGCCGTTTGTGGCTCCCTCAGTGGAGATGGGCAGTAGCTCTTGCCCTTCCCTTTGCTCCAAAGGGTCCCCCTCCCCCCCTGGAAAAGACCCAGGAGTCTCAGCAGAAAAGTCTCGCCTAGGGCGAAGTTGGTCGATGTGCCGACGCAGGACACGACCGTTGTCCAGGGCAACCTCGTAGGAGAGAGGACCTGTGATCCTGGACACAGAAGCGGGGACCCATGTATGACCAGGCCCGTAATTGCGAGCCCAAACCGGGGCACCCACAAGTAGTTGTCTAGGTGCCCTAGGATGTGAGGTAGATGAAGGCAGTCTGTCCGGATGCAACCGGTCAAGTCTAGTAGTAAGTTGGCGCCCCCAACGAAGTTCAGCTGGACTTCTCCCTGTAGAAGTGGACGGTGTGGTGCGATAAGAAAGGAGAAAGTCAGCCAACCTGTGATGCCAGTCCCCGTAGGTGAGTCTCTTCAAGGCGTCCTTTGCGATGCGCACCATACGTTCAGCCATACCGTTGGTGGACGGGTGAAAAGGCGCAGACGTGGCATGACGAATCAGGTTTGCCTGTAAGAAAGCTTGGAATTCGGAGGAGGTGAATTGAGGGCCGTTGTCGGACACAATGACATCTGGCAGCCCGTGTGCAGCAAAAATCCCCCTCAGTACCTGAATAGTCTTTGCAGTGGTGGTGGATGAGACAGGCACAACCTCAAGCCATTTTGAATGGCTGTCAACAAGGACCAAGAAGAACTGGCCCTGAAAGGGCCCAGCGTAGTCAATGTGCACCCTAGACCATGGGGACTGTGTTTCCTCCCATCTATGCACAGGAGCTTGGGGCATCTCTGGGCGAGATCGTTGGCACAGGTGGCATGCGTGTACCTTAGCCTCAATATCCTTTATCTAAACCAGGCCACCACAAGTGGCTTCGTGCAAGAGCCTTCATACGAACAATGCCAGGATGACCCTCGTGGAGGGATTCTAAGACCCTAGTCCTCATTGAGGTGGGAATGACAACTCTGTTTCCCCAAAGCAGACAACCCTGAGAAAGGGACAGTTCGTTCCTTTTGGACCAGAAACTCTGAAACTCAGGACTAGGGCAGTGCTCAGGCCACCCGGACAGGACCCAGGAGCGGACACGTGAAAGTGTGTGATCTGTACCTGTTTCAGCGGTAACATCCCTGGCACTAAGAGGGAGCTCGGGCAAGGCTTGGATTGATAGAATGTTGACAGCTGGCGCGGGGTCAGCTTCTACTACTGGCAGAGGCAACCTACTGAGGCCATCAGCATGGCCCATTTCTTTCCCAGGCTTGTGGAGTAATGAAAAATCATATGCAGACAAAAAATAGACCACCTAAGCATTCGAGGGGAAATGATGTGGGGAGTCTGCTTACGTGTGGTAAACAGTCCCAGCAGAGGCTTATGGTCAGTGAAGACCGTGAAATGCCTGCCATATAGAAAATCGTGGAATTTTTTAATTCCAGCAACAACAGCCAGAGCCTCCCTGTCTATCTGAGCGTAGTTGCGCTCGGCAGAAGACAGTGTTCTGGAGTAGTATGCAATAGGAACCTGAGTTCCATCAGACCTGAGGTGACTCAGGACAGCTCCAACCCCGTAGGGGGACGCATCACAAGCGATGCACACAGGAAGAGACTCGTTGAAATGTGCAAGAACACTGTTAGAAGTGAGCAAGGCCTTGACTTCTTTAAAGCAAGCCTCATGTGCTTGTGACCACAGCCACACAGCTTGTTTGTCTAGTAGCCTGTGAAGAGGCTCAGCTACACTAGCTTTATGTGGAAGAAAAGAATTGTAGAAATTCAGGAGGCCTAAGAAGGCCTGAAGTTCGGCCTTAGACTTTGGCCTGGGTGCTTCTAAAATAGCAGTTAGTTTGGATTCAGCAGGATGAATCCCAGCAGCATCGATTTTGAATCCCAGAAATTCAGTAGAAGGCACCCCAATCTTGCATTTGTCTTTCCTGAGCTTGAGGCCTGATTTCCTGAATCTTAACAGGACAGCCCTAAGCCTTTCAGCTAGAATGTGTGTGGAGTCTCCTGCAATCAAGACATCGTCAAAGTAGGGGCAGACCCCTGGTATACCTCGTAGTGTGTTTTCCATTACGCTTTGGAAAATCCCAGGAGCGACATTCACTCCAAACTGTAGCCTTTTTACCTTAAAGGCTCCCCTGTGGGTCACAATGGTCTGAGCTATAGCAGCATCATCATCAACAGGCAGCTGTTGATATGCTTGGGCTAGGTCAAGCTTTGCAAAAACACGCCCCCCCTTGAGAGAGGCCAGGATGTGACTGACCACAGGAACAGGATAGGCATGTTGCTGCAATGCCTTATTGAGTGTGCATTTGTAATCAGCACAAATGCGAATGTCCCCATTTGCCTTTAGAGGCGTGACAATGGGGGTCTCCCACGGGCTGGAATCAACAGGTTCTAGGATTCCCTGTTGGATTAGTTTGTCTAATTCAGTGTCAATCTTACTTTTTAAAGCAAAAGGGACCCTTCTTGCTTTAATCCTAATGGGAGTGACAGTGGGGTCTAGCTTTAAGGACACAGGTGGTCCTTTGAATGTGCCCAGCTGGGGGCTGAAAACATCTGCAAATTCTTTGCAGACTTCCTGTAGGTCGAGTGTTTGTAAGCTGTTGAGTCCTGTGACGTGTATCCCCAGGGCCTCAAACCAATCGAGTCCTATGAGACTCGTTCGTTCACCCCCTACTACTAATAAGTCTAGTGGACCTTCAAAACTCTTGTATTGCACGTTAAGGGTGGCCTCCCCCTTAACACACACTCTTGAGTTCTGAAAATCTGTTAATACAATATCAGAAGGCCTTAACTTGGCCTTAGTCCCACTACTGGAACAAATCTTCCTAAATGTATGCAATGAAATGATGGAAAGGGCAGACCCTGTGTCTAGTTCCATAGATAATGGAACCCCTTGTAGCTTCACGTTGAGTGACAGCTTTTTCTTCATGGGCTTGTGTGTGCCTGTCCTACAGATGCTTCTTTGCGAAGCGCAAAAACCTACCCTATTCTGGCTGGGGAGTCTGGTACCCTTCAGGCGTTCTTCTTGGGGTTGTGCCTTTCGTCGGCCCAGACACACAGCTGCAATGTGCCCTAGTTTGCCGCATGCCCGGCAGGTAGCGGAGCGGAACTTGCAGTCGGTTCTCCTGTGGCGACCTCCACAGCCGATGCACTTGAGCGGAGCCGAAGAGCTTCCCTTCTGGTTTCCTTCCTTCGCGGGGTGTAGACGGTCGACTTCCTCGTCCGGATCCTCCTCGGAGTTTCGTTGGACGTCTTCCTGGTGCACGGACGCACCCTCTGCACTGCTTCTGATCGGCCGCATGTTCTTGACGGCGCCGCCTGCTGCTTCTTCTGCGGTGACTTCCCTTAAGGCGTCTTGGAAGGATAATTCTTCCTTTAGCGAAAAGTCTCTGTTGTAGCTCTCGATGCCTTAACCCGCACACGAATCGGTCCCTCAGTCGTTCCTCGAGGTCCTTGAACTCGCAGGGCTTGGCGGCCTTCCGTAACGCGGCGATGTATTCCTTGGCTGACTCACCGGACCGTTGATCCCTCTGTTCGAAGGTGTGGCGCCATGAGATAACGGACACCTTGGGGTGGAAGTGCTCCTTCAGCAGCTTCTTCAGGTCTGCGTAGCTTACAGACTCTACGGGGACAGGTGCTGCAAGGTTTTCTGCGATTTCGAAGGCGTCTTGGCCGCAAACGCAAAGCAGGGTGGCAGCCTTCAAGCTATCTTCCGTCACTTGGTTTGCCTTGAAGTAGTTCTCCATTCTGGATACGTAGGACTCCCACCGCTTTGGATGTGAGACGTCGAATTCCGAAAGCCTTCCGATTTTCGCCATCTTCGGATCTTCAGGAGACGGGTCTATCAGCCAGCCTACCCCCGAATGCGCACCGGATTGGCGGGCAGCTGCCGAGTCGACGCCATTCCTCTTCCGCCGCTCAGGACTCCTTGGGTAAGCTTACACTTTTTCCTTTCCAGGTAGTGCAAGGCATCCCAACCTCGTCGCCAGTGTTGAGTCCGTGGCGGGAAAATAGACACGAGAAGCAGCTGGAGTTCTCAGTTTCTTTTATTCAGCGTTCAGCTTACAGGAAGATGGCTTCAGCCTCGCCCAAACGCCTCGCAGCCTCTTATATAGGCAACTCCCGGGTAAATGGGTTACTTTTCCCGCGCCAGCACCCGCGCATGCGCACGGCGCTGGCGACAGCCTGTCTGGTCCCGGGCAGCTTTGCACCTGCCCGGGACTGCCTGCAAACGCCCGAGCCGTTTGCAAGGCTCGGGACATAACACATGGTATCTTTCTGGGGCGGCTTTGGGGGTTGGGAATGGTGGGTACTATGTTGCTCTGGTTCATTTCCTTCCTCTTGGTTGATCTCAGTCAGTATTGATAGGAAGTGAGAGGTCTGGCCCTCATCCATGGGGTCTGCAGGCTTATGGGAGGAGGGGGTGTATGATGGCTCAGCAGTTATGACACTGAGCTTGTCAGACGGAAAGTTGACAGTGCAAGTTCAAGACCAAGCACTGCACAATGGGGTGAACTCCCATTACTTGCCCTAGCTCCTGTCAACCTAGCAATTTGAAAGCATGCAAATGCAAGTAAATAAATAGGTACCGCTTCTGCGGGAAGGTTACTGCATTCCATATTTTCATATTGGCCACATAATGATGGATACATCTTTCAGACAACACAGGCTCCCTTGGCTGAAAATTGGAGATGAGCACTGCCCCCTTAAGTTAGTCCCACTGGACAGGAGAAACCTTTAAACTTTAAGCAGGGCTCAGTACTTTCTCTGCTTGCCTCCCTTCCCTTAGGAAAGTCCCCCCTCCTAAGGAGGTCCATCTAGTGGGACCAAGAAGAAGGGCCTTCTCTGTGATGACTCTCTCCCTGTGGAATGTCATTACTGCAGAGATAAGATTGATCTACACTCTGATACTTTTTTTCAAGGCCCTGAACACATGATTCTGCCTACAGGCATGGGAACCCTAGAATGATATGGAGCCCATCAAGTGGCTGGTCTGATTGTCGTGGCCAGGGATATTGGGAGTCATAAGGCTTTATACTGGGATTTTATAAGCCACCCAGAGTCACCAAAAGTGAGTTGGATAGCCATATACATTTTCTGAATGAATGAATGAATGAATGAATCCCGATATAAGAAACAATAACTAAGCAGCACAGTTGTGTTTTTGAAGGATTTGAATAGGACTTATATAATATAATAAGAATTGCCAACCAAGAATATCTAAATACTATTTACTTTCTGTCCACAGCTGCCTTTTAGCAAGCCATCTGAATCTCACCCTAGAGCAATATTTCTGAACCTTGGCAACTTTCTCAACCTTGGTAGCTTTAAGATGTGTGGAGTGGAGTTGAAGTCCTCACATCTTAGACTCCACTTCACATATCTTAAAGCTACCAGGGTTGAGAAACGGAAGTATTCTCAGTCCCTACACTGAACTCATCTACCTAAGATTATTACAGGGCCCATAGCATGGAAAAACTAGAAAGAGATCCTACTTGGGTTGGGATTCTGTTTGAGAAACAATGAATTTTGTGGTTATGTGGGATTCTTTGGCTCTGGTTCTTGGTTATTCTCTAACATTTCAGTCTTGACAAGTCATGTTAATCATCTTCTTTCAATGTTCAAATGTTTTCCATCTTCATCTGCCCCCTCTCCACCCACAGCCTATCCAAAAAGACAGTTCATTAAATAAGAATCTTGTTGTGTAAATAAATATTTTACTCTAAAATAGAACTTGGATTTTTTGATGCAGCCCTGGAAGAATTTAGGGTTGGCTAAATATTTCCTACATTTACCTGTTCAGATATTACCTCATTGCTATTTATCCAGCAAATGGAATTTCACTTCATCCCTATAGAAGTCATGGTGGGGGTGGGGGGAGAGCCAGTCTAGTGGTTAAGGCACCAGGCTAGAAAAAGAGAGAGCATGAGTTCAAGTCTTGCCTTAGCCATGAATGCTGGCTGGGTGACTTTGGGCTAATAACTCTTTATCTCAGCCCAATTCACAGGATTGTTGTTGGTTGGGAAAATAGGAGGAGGATATGCTCACTGCCTTGAGTTATTTGTAAAAATAATAAAGGTAAAAATAAATAAACACTGCAGGAAAAACTTAAAATGTGATACAGGTGGTCCTCAACTTACAATCACAACTGGGATCAGAATTTCTGTTGCTAAGCAAGGCAATTGTTAAGTGAATCTCACAGTCATTAACCAAATCCAGCTCCCCCCATTGACTGCTTGCCAGAAATTGTTTGAGAAAATTGTAAATGGCAATCACCTGACTCCAGGATGATGCAACCATCATAAATACATGCCAGTTGCCAAGCACCGGAATTGAGATCAGGACTGTGAGAATGCTGCAATGGTCATAATGTGACAACTGGTCATAAATCACTTTTTTCTGTTTTATTATAACTTTTGAACAGTTGCTAAAGGAATGTTTGTAAGTTGAGGACTACCTGCACAAACCTCAATAGGATGTGTATATATGCTTTTTTTCAGTTCCATAAACTATTCCAGGAGGTCTTTATGCAATTAGTCTAAAGTGTTTATGTTCAAACACCGAATATATTTACTTCCGCCCTTAGACTTTAAGAAGGAATTTGTTTATTTGATATCTTTGTCTCTGCATTATTTTTTTAATTCCTTGTTTCTGAACAGCTAATTGAAAACACATATTTTGGCTTTGGATTTTACTAAAACATAAGGAATGTAAAACAAGGAAAGAATGTAATTCTCGTTACCAAAGATATGTTTCAGTCGAAGTACATTTTGTAACACAGCGTTTCTCATCAGCCCATTATTCTAGCATTCATAATAATTCCTGAATGTAATTTGTCTAACTATATTTAGAATGCTGAAATGATGAGCTCAGCTTCTATTTAGAGCTATAAACTTTGCAGAAAACCTTGCTAGCACAAAGACTTCCCTCTACTTCTGCTTATTCAAAGTTTTTGAATTCTTTGCATCCAGTGAGGCATCATATTCCTCTTTAAAGCATACTTGGTAATTAAAAGAAAAACTGAGACTTCATTATTAAGCCAGTATGTTTTTAAAGTGAAAAAGGTATATTAGTATATGCACAGTGACATATCTTAACAAAACTGAATTTGAACAGACATGGACCACTTTGCCTAATTCTTACATGATTTGTAGATTTCTTTTTTATGAGTGTTATTTTATAACTAAGATGGGAATTTATTTTTCTATTTTGGAATAGAAAACTGCAGATGCTTCCCCCCCCCCAAAAAAAACCAGACATCTACCTTGAGAGTTGATTGCTTTTTGTTTACATGTAACCTCAGGATAAGAATTTTGGTTTGTTATTTTAAGAGAGGCAGTCAATCGCCTCACACTGGACATCTAAATTCTCCTCATGCCTTTGCTCTATATCAGAACAATCTCCTAAATTAGTTTCAGTGTGTTGACATTCCTTCCATCTGGTGTCTTTCCATAAAGAGGTGTTTTTATTACCCCCCCCCCCAAAATAGCAATAGACAGAAGTATCTTTGCAATGATACGAAGTGGTCCCATATTAAAGGACAGTCAAATCAAAACAGCAAGTAAACTTAATTTTAGAGACACATAGTGGTATAACTTGTTCACTAACCAAAAGCTAAAATTCATTCAAGTAAAAAAAAAAAAGCCCCTTTTCTAACATGTATTTAAAAGTTTGGAAAAATATTATCTAAAATCTATTACAATTTATCTGTTCAGTCCAATACAATTAATGTTGCTAGAATATTACTTTACCAATGCTCTAGAACAGTGTGAGCGAACCTATGGCACACGTGCCAGAGGCAGCACTCGAAGCCCTCTCTGTGGGCATGCGTGCCGTCGCCCCAGCCCCATTTCCCCCCACGGCATTCTCCTAACCAGCAGCCTCCCTGGAGGAGAGTCGCCCCCGGGCATGGCCCATACAGAGCAGTGCAGCCAAAGACATAGCCGGGCAGCAGGGACAAGACTCCACCCTCACGTTCCATAGTGTGCAGATGATGCTGCGGGGCGTGGGCGGAGGGCATGGCTGCCATGGTGCTGCAGGGCTACCTGGGCGATCTGCTGCGGCGGGCCATAGAGGCGGTGCATGGCCCTTTGGGCGGGCAAAGCAGGGGCGGGCGGGGGCGGAGCAGGCACGGCAGGAGGCAGAGTGGAGGCAGGGGTGGTTTTGGGGCACTCGGTCTCTAAAAGGTTAGCTATCACTGCTCTAGAACATGTTTTAAATTATTACATCAATACAAATATGTATCCCCCAAATCTCAATTTAATTAAGTACCATTCAAGTCATCATTGTCATTATTATAATCATCATCATCATCTGTTAAATATAATGTTATAAAGCATTTGTCAATAGCACCGCTCATTAACCACTGAAGGCTGAGATATTTACTTTTGTAACAGTATTTTATGCCAGTTTATTGGAAGCTTTTAAAAGTATTGTCTGTGAAGATTTAATTCTATTCTATTGAATTTGGGGTTATTTGAGCAGCAGTGTTGTTATTCTAGGGTTCACATGACCAGAATGAATTTTCTACTGTTTTCTTTGTGAATTGACTAGATACAGAACACTGAATACAATACCAATAAATACAAAATAAATAACATTTGGAAATATTTTGTTGATGCCCAAAATCCTAACAAAAAAACTCTACTAAGACTTAGATTTCAATCAATTCTAGAGTTTCATACCGAAACTCAGGCATATTCGTACATATTCGTGTCTCTTTTAAGTGTACCTTTTCGTAAGTGTACCTTTTCCAAAATCAAGATGCCATAGTTAATAACTATAATTATATTTAACAATTAAACATTTATCAGCTTTTTAATATAATCATAACTGGTAACATTATTATTTCTTTCTAGAGGTTCTTATGCTACTTTTGATAAGATCTTACAATAGTAAAATATGTATGAGAATCAGCTAATGTTGGCATTCGTATGCATATCATAATAGCTTAGTTCTTTCAGCAAAGTCATTCCTACAGCATGACTTCTAAAAAAAAGAGTACAATGCTTGCCTAATTTCCTACACCAGTATTTCCCAGAAAAAAAATACTGTAATATTTTATTATTTATACCACAGTTTTATAAGCAACTTTTCCTCTAGGGGTTGAAGGGCAATATACAGTATTTCTTTCATCAATGAACACATAACAAGTTTTCAGATTTTCAGGCAAATTATTTTGCCATCATAACAAACTTCCATAAAATATATCAGGACATTAGATACGATGCTTTTTCTACCTACTACTAGGTTACAAAAAGTCCTAAAGTAAAGGAATTGAATGAAGATGTGAGTGAGTCCAGATCTGAGAAAGCCAAAGCTGGCCCCTATTGGCTTACTCTGTATGATATAAATTATGCTAACTTTAGAAAATATGGCAAATTGACAATTTTGTTTAATGTTGATAGTCTGGATTTCTTTGAATAAGCAGTTTTAGGTGTTAAATTATATTGCAAGGATGTCAAGTACTGTGGAGCATGTGATTTTAAGATTAGATTAATTCATTCTCAAACATTGGGTTTTGTGTGTGCGCGCACGCACACACACACACACACACACACACACACACACACACCAATCTTGGGTGTTACTATATTTAAACAATAGAAATAGAAGTGCCAAAAGTTGAACTAAAAGGAATGAATTAGTTAATAGCTAAATACTATTTTTAAAGTAACTAAACTAAATGGCCAACATACCACATTCATAGAATTCACAGAAGTGATTTTTTTCTGTTTTATCTAATAAAGATTTTTTTATGAATGAATATTCAATTAATAGGTACTAAAACATTTAAGATGAAATCTGAGATGTGCTATTTTAAAAAAAAATCCAGAATGAAATACTGGGAATGAAATTCTACACATATTAACATGTTCAGATTTTATTGGTATATGTAATCTATACATTCTGTTCACAAAGCAACTTTTCCAGTTTTTTTAACAGTTAACTTAGTTATATATCAGAACCACTATGAAAACATGTCCCGATGATTTTATGTATTCAATTAATTTATTGTTCAACTTTTTCCATCACAATTTGAACACAATATCTATCAGAGATCTCCATAATTAGACATTATTTAGAAGTACTTTTTTGGATTTCTTGCTGTTCATTAAACTGGTCTGCTTTGTTTTCTCAGTGAGTCTAAAAGAAGGATGCAACTGCTTTAAAGAATGACTCTTTAAAGCCAACATTTTCTCAAAATTTCTGCTATTGTAGTCACTAAATAAATATTCAGAAAATGTGGGAAATTTAACTCTTCATTACATTCTGTGTTAAGGACATAGGATTTATGATTGCATTGGAGTACACTTTCACATCCACTCTGCTTTTAAAGGCTTTTAAACTAACACTACCACCCCAATCCAAAATCAAATATTCATTGTTATGTTTGGTGATCGGTGAGGCATTGACGAGGTAGCAGGTGTAACAACAACTCTTTATTTAGGTTTTAAACAGAAGCCTGGATAACTGCCGCTCCACCCCTATTTATACACTCAGCCACTAGGCGGCGGCCAATAAGATTCAAGTATTAGATCCCCCTTTTAATCCAAGTTAATGAGCATGTAGACAGAAAGTCTGTCCCTTAACTGACAGAGTCTTATGACCGTTTTTTCAACATTTCCAAGTAATTCACACCAATACATTACATTCATCACTTGAATTATTTTATTACATTCCAAAATAACAGCCTGTAGCACATGTTTGATGATCAGCAATATTTCTCAATAGAAACCTCTGAATAGTAAGGAGGTGAAGTTAATGCATCACCAGCACAATTAAATCCCATGTTTAGATATATATTATCATATTTATTACATTTCTGGGAGAGAGGTTAGTAGTATCTAAGATCACAGTTCACATGGGGCACTATCTAACAAAATGAAATTCAGTGGTGAAAAAGTAAGGTTCTACATTTAGGCAAGAAAAACCAAATGCACAGGTATTGTATAGATGGTACCTTGCTCAATAGTAGTAACTGTGAGAGGGATATTGGAGTCCTAGTGGACAATCACTTAAATATGAGCCAGCAGTGTGCTGCAGCTGCCAAAAAAGCCAACACCGTGCTAGGCTGCATTAGCAGAGGGATAGAATCAAGATCACGTGAAGTGTTAATACCACTTTAAAACGCCTTGGTAAGGCCACACTTGGAATACTGCATCCAGTTTTGGTCACCACAATGTAAAAAAAATGTTGAAACTCCAGAAAGAGTACAGAGAAGAGCAACAAAGATGATTAGGGGGTCATCTTTCAATTACATTGGGTAACTACTTAATATTATTCACTATTGTCAGATTTCTGAATATTTCTGCTCATAATTCTCCTTTTATGCTTCAACCAACCAGTTCTCAGAATATGCAGAGAGGAGGAACAGCTAAGGTGACAAGTAGGCTGTCACTGGATGACTGACAGCAAATGCAGGCACTAAATAGTAACCTGGGCTCTAACCACCTAATTATAAATGCTACAGTTTTACTACAGTTGTGTTGAGGCAGTTAGTAGGGTTTCATGAACCTGCAGAATCTGCAATGGTCTACCTGGCTGACTTCCACAGACCAGCTTCAGCAACATTGCTTTGAATTGGCATATTTTTCATGATTACATGAAGAATGAATAGCAGATAGATGCTTCACTGACATAAGGTGAAATGCATGTCTTCCAAATCATTTTTGAAATATATGTAGCCCTTAAATTTAAAGGGGCCTTAGGCAATATCCCACTGTAGCCACTGGGAGTCCCTGTTGATTCAGTAAGGATTTTGCACTACAGTAAGTGTCTTCAAACCACATTTTAGGAAGTATACATTTCTGTTTGCTATATAATTTAGCATATACTGCTTTTTATTTATTAATTTTATTTATCAAATTTATTTGCCACCTATCTCGCTGTTTGAGGAGACTTTGAGTGGACTTTTCCCCTTTTTATATAAATTTAAGATATATTGGAAACAGAGTTTGTATAAAAGTTATTATCTTCATACTAAGCTTCATCAATATTATTCTTCTTTATAAGAAAGTCTGAATGTGAGGTTCCTACAAATGCCATTCCCTCAATGATGAGACCCTTAATGAGTCTTCTCTCCTACTTGTAACTGGATGGGCAGACTGGAGCAGATGACATGAACTGTGCTAATTATGATTTTGAATTGCACCAGAATCAGACTCCCATAGTAGTGACGTTTCACAGACAAATAAGGGGACATCTATAACTACATGGGTCACTGCTGAAATCTTTGATGGTGTTCAAGGACAGACACATATAGAGCAAAGTACAACAATCTAGTTACAAAGTATGAAGAAACCGAATGACCATGTACCATGCCTCCTCATCCAGAAAGTGCCACAGTTGTTGCAATATATGTGCCAAGGAAGGGCATCTTGGCCACAGATTCCGCCTTCTGCTCAAGCAGGAGGACTCCTAAATTGCAATCTATGTCCAAGAGAGAACAACTCTCAAGAGCTAAGGAAGGATTATTCTAAAATTCAGTTGATCTTTGGATAGTCACTCCATCTCAGTTTGAGCTTGTTATTCCCCGCTTAACCCCTAAGAGCTGCCAGATACTGTATTTACTACCCAGCCAAATGTGAACATGCATAATTGGGGTATCATCTATATATTAGTGATAGATTGTCCCATGCCAATGGAAATATTAGGTACTTAGATGTTATCATTTTTCATTTGTAACCTTTCTATATTGTCTTCCATCATTTTTTTCCTTGTCACAGAAAACATGTTAAGAAGACTAAGATTAAGATGTTGGATTAGGAGCAGGAAGACCCATAACTACATCTTAGTTATGGTTTGGGAGAAGTGGGAAGGAATCTATTTATGCCAAAGTGGAAAACCCTTTCCTCAATAGAGGTGGAGGCCTCAAACACAACCTGTCCCTCATTTTTTATGCTGCTCTTTCATCAGTCCCCAGGAAGATTAAGACCAATTCACAGGTTCACCAGGGAAGCCACATTTAACAACCCACCTAGGGCAAAAGATTTAGGAGTTAGAACATTTATATCCCAATGACACTCTGCCTACTCACCTAATAACCCTATCCAGATTAGGTGAGAAATGAACCACCACCACCACCCCTGAGGATGTATATGGGGTTCTCATAACCAACTTGTTCATACTGAAGAAGCTACTTGGATAAGCAGCAAACCAACAAGAAGTCAAGTTGCCATGATGCAACTTCCAGACAACTCTGTTTGGATGACCGGGAATCTTTACTGACACTCAGCCATAGAAATTCATTCATTTTTTCTACTAGGTATAATGCCAGAAAAACTTGATAAGCAAAGCACATATTTGATTCTACATATGATAACGAAGAAATGCCACCAGAAGAAGAAATAATCAAAAAATATTCAACTGTATGGAAATGGACAGACTTACTTTAAGGTTGAAAGAAAAAGAAGAAACAGAATATTTTCAAACTTGGGACCTATTTTATCAATAGTTAGAGAAAAGATTTAGGGATTAGGAATTTAATTTGTATTAGTGAATAAGATACTCAGACAACACGTTTTTGTTGAATAATTATTATTGAATTCTGTTAAAAAATAATAATAAAACTTTTTTTTACAAAAGAAGTTTATTCACTTTGTGCCAGGCACTTGTGTAACCCAACCCATCTTGGGGGGGTTACTGTTGTGGGAAACAAAAGAAGAGGGTACACCATATACAACACTTTTGAGATTCCAAATAAAAGGTGGGCTATGACTATTGAACGAATAAATGAATGAAAGAACAAATAAATGATGTTTTTGAAACCATCCATCTACTAACAGCTTAGTTAATATTACCTTTGTGTTCCACATGAATAAGTATCTATATATTATTTTTTCTTCAAATTCTAAAAGTATACGAAGTATTGCCAGATGGGTTACTTTTCTATTTTTTTATTCCATAGCATGATGTTTCTGTTCATCCAGTTATTGAATACAGGACTTAGGGAAGGGAGGGTAAAGTTAAAAGAAAAGTAAGGGCTTTTCTTTTTAAGTTGAAATGTATTGCATGATAATCAAAACACTTCTGGAGAAGCCAACTTAATCCACCCAATCCTTAAAAATTACTTGAAAGTACTTTCCTTCCAGCTGCCATCAAAAGGCTGTCAATTATAATCCTGCAGAGAAGATGGAATTTCTTCTGATTATGAATGGTGAGTCTGCTTCTTACCGATAATACAAGATATACATTTGTTTTAATCAAGTTCCAAAAAGAATTGTGAAACAAGAAATCCTTTTTATATACATGTGGATTTGGCAACAAGTGAAAATGGCTAGTTTGTCTTGATGCTAAATTGATAAATGCAGAAGTGAATCACCTTTAACCACACAAGGTTAAAAGATTCAAAAACATGGATTCTGTTTAAAGAAAGCACATGTTTGGAATCCTGATAATATTAAAGGTCTTCCAGCTCATACTAAGGAGACTCAATGCATTCATTAGCTAGTAGTCTTCATTTTTTCCAGATGCAGAACCTTCATCTCCAATATAGGTTTTATTATTTGAGGCAGGAGGGGGCGGTTTTGCCAGATGTTAGTTTTTCCTCTCTCTTATTTCTTTCTCTTTTTTCTACTTTATTTTTCTCAACCATCTTTATTCACCATTCATATATTTAGTGTTTTACAGAAGAAAAAAGGGCACTTAATTATTTAAATTATTTTATTAATATTTTTATTTATTACATTATTTCTGTAGCACCACCTTATAGAAAATCTGAAAACACTTTACAATAACCATTCAATAATATATACGACAATATTTCCTGTTATAAATTTTGATTTTCTGATTGATTTATTTCTTTTTTAAAGAATTTTAAAGAAGATAATTCAATATGAGAATTGAAGATTATTTTCAAAATGTGATACTATTGTAAGACACATTCTCTGTGTAAGCAGTATATTGCTACAGTATACTGGAATTGTTAATGGATGGATTTTCTTACAAATGTTTCTTTGTTTTCACTTATCTTTCAGTCTATAGATAGACCTCAGAAACATAGCTTCAAGTTTGTATCAGAAAGGGCTATTGTGTAATGTAATTATTTTAATGAATAGTATTAAACAAGATACAGTTTTGCACTAAATTGAAATTTTGGGAGATTATTTGCTCCATTTGTTTTCCTCATGCTGACACAGCAATCTTCCCTTTCTCTATTTTAAGGCCTGTTAAAAAAAATTACTTAAATAAAAAAGTCATCTTCAAAAAAACAAAAATCCTTTTAAATATTTCAGTATGTGATTCAAGCAACTGGAATTGGACTTCCATTAATCCCATGAGCTTTAACTGATTCAATTGATAGATCAGCAACTAAAGTTTTAACAGTAGTTTAAAATATAATTCCTTCCCCAAATTTTCAATGGGAATAAGATAACAAGAAACACCTCTCTGGAGTCTCCAAAATATACCAGCTTTCTTTTCCCTATTCCATTTTGGATTAAGGAGATATTTAAAAGAACTGTAAATATTGGCTTAGCCAAATAGAGACAAGGGATAAGGGGGGGGGGGGTCAAGATTGGTTTATCTCGATTCTACTTAGTAAAAGAAGAAACAGAGAATCTTTACTAGACCTTCAGGATTTTGTATTATATCCTATATAATAATAAAGTAGAGTTCCAATGGTACATGTGATGTCTGTTTCCTGACCTGCCCTACCTTAAAGGGGTGACAAAAACTCAGGTGGAGATTGCCTTCCTATGGAAAAAGGGGCAGTGAAGGCAATGTTATCTGTTCCTGCAATCCCAAAATGAAATATGAACTGTTCCTCTGCATAACTCAATGAGAATGAGTCAAAAGGAAGCATTTGCAAGACATATCATTTTTCTCTTCTTTGTACTACCCTGGATAACAAGAAAATTAAAAGATTCTCCCCAGTTTGGAATCAAGTTAAAAGAAATGTCATTTTTCTATTTTACATTCAAAGATCCCATTTTGTCTTTGCAATGATTAACAGCATTTGCTTATACTGACAATCTGAAATTAAAATACTGTACTAGAGAGGTGAGGCCATGATCCATGGCTTCCAACAACTTGTAGTCCCTGCAGTGTGTGACCTCTTATACTATTGGTGTTCTGGTTCTTTGGGAAGCTTGGCAGACCGAACTCTGTGGATTAAGCATGTTATTTTGGCTGGAACTCTCTCTAACCATCTTACTTCACAAATCAGTTAAACATATAGCCCAATGTAAATCAAGAACTCACAACTACTCTTCAAATTAGTGAGTCATGAACATGCCTCTATCCTTAATTGCTTTAATATCTGTGAATATAAAGGTAAGATGTACACTTATAATTACAATCAATATCTGCCTTTGCAACTAAGAATCAGATGCACATCTATTTATTTGTTTTGGTTATGTGCAACCCAATTCCAAACAACTCTGGATGCTTCACAATACACTAAATTTTATAACACAAAACAAGAACCAAAAAAACTCAAATCAGAGCAAAAAAAAGAGAAAAAGAACAAGACGGTGAATCTTACAGATACAACAAAACATTTCATCTAACATTCAACAGAGGGGGCGCTAGGCACTAAAGCCCATGGCCTAGGAGAATAGCCAGCTCTTTATGGCCTTTCTTTATTTGGACTACAGCATGATCATCAAAGTATTTAAGCCACATGTTACCAATGTAGGCCCCATGGCATATATGGCTTATTTATATGACACAATCAGATGTCAAAAAAATAAAAATAATTAAATGACTGAAAATTTGCAAGAGTGAAAAACTGAATGAGAGTTTGGCATTCCTATCAAAGTTGTCTAACCAGGCATATGCCAGTTACAAGTGTAGTAAGCAACCACCTACAGCAGTGGTGGCGAACCTATGGCACGGGTGCCAGAGGCGGCACGCAGAGCCTTCTCTGTGGGCACCTGCATTGTCACCCCAGTCCTAGTCCTTCAGCTGGGTTTAATAAAACCTTTTCGCTTTAGGCTTCTGCTGCCGTGTGAAAAAAAAAAGGTTCAATCAATCAGTCAATTTCAACTTCTCGCGGGGAAAAAAAAATCTCACAAGTTGGAATTGATTGATTGAACTTTTTAGTCCCACCCAGTCTGCCATTACCATCGCAGCCACACCTACCCAATGGGCCACACCCACCCAAAGGCCACACCCACCCAAAGGCCACACCCACCCGGCACCCGACGATGCATAAGAGGGTTTTGGGTTGCAGTTTGGGCACTGAGTCTCTAAAAGGTTCACCATCACTGACCTACAGCATCATTGCCCAGGTTGCAAGATGGAACCACTAGATTAAATTAAATAAACTGGAAGCAGCTTGGTGGGCTTGTCAATATTGGACTTAAAAATTTGCTTTATATCACAAATGTGAATGACATGGACAGCAGCTTAGGAAAAAATTGCTTGCCAAAAGAACACATTTTAATAAATGTTTTATCTAAAGTAATGGACACTACTAGGCAGATATGAAAACAAAAAGACTCAGCAAGGCATCTGGAGAGAATTAATACAGTATATACTATTATAAGAGACTACTTTCTAAATCTCATCTGCTAAATAGATGTCTGCAGAACCCAGATCAATTTAAAAGATCCATATGGGTTTGTTCCAACCAGCTACTCTGGGATGATAATATTTATACTATTGTCATAACAGCTGAAAGTTTGATCCAAACTGGACTCAGATTAAAAGTATTTTAAATAAAATCTTTCCTCATCTATGGCCTTCATTTATTTTTTCCTATGTCTGCAGAATTCTTTGCTCTACAGATTATCAGTTCTGAGAACCATCCAAATTCATTCAGCATGAAGCAAAGACACAGTACTACTGGATTTTCCTACACATATGAAGAGTGTAGAAGTGACTGCACACCTGTCAATGAACCCCTTGAGAAAGGCAATGGCTGGATTCTATATGGTTTCTATGGTGGTGACATTGTAGTTACCTGGCTTTGATACACTGATGGAAATGGAAATGAATTATTTTTTCAAGCACGAATGTAGAAGGAAAGTGTTACTTGAATATACAGTATACATAGTGACATCTAGATTTGGTTGTAGTTTCTTGGCCTGATGTTCCTTGAGAAATTAGTCTCCAAAGGTATAAATATTTTAACAAAGTGCCTCTATGTCAAATACCTATGACACTTCTTCCATACCTTAACATACCTTAACCATGTCATCCAAAGAGATACATTGGAAAAGTAGTTATTGCAGAAAAGTCTGCTGGTATTTAAACTGCTTTTAAGAAAACTTAAATGGTATAGATGATGTCACTAACCTTCATATATGGTGATGATATGAGGATGGCTAAGAGATGACATAATTTCAATCTCCCGTCTGATGTGAATCATATCTTGTTCATCCTTAATTTTGTCCTTACGGATGGATTTTATTGCAACCTATAAATTCAGGAAATTGATCATTACACTTAAAGTACATAAAAGTAATCTATAAGGAGAGTTCAGAAAATAAATACAGATGGCTGATGCTGGTAAAACACGGAATGAGCAAAATATTTTTTTAAAATATATACCAGTGGTGGTGAACCTATGGCATGGGTGCCAAAGGTGGCACTCAGAGCCCTCTCTGTGGGCACACGCACTGTTGCACCATCCCTAGACCTTCAGCTGGGTTTTATAAAACCTTTTCGCTTTAGGCCTCCACCGCCATGTGCAAAAAAAAAAGGGTTCAATCAATCTGTCAATTTCAACTTCTCACGGGAAAAAAAAGATCTTGCAAAGTTGGAATTGATTGATTGGACTTTTTAGTCCCACCCACTCTGCCATTACCATCGCAGCCACGCCCACCCAATGGGCCACACCCAGCCAATAGGCCACACCCAGCCAATGGGCCACACCCACCCGGCACCCGATGATGCATAAGTGGATTTTGGGTTGCAGTTTGGGCACTTCGCCATCACTGATATATACTTCGCCATCACTGATATATACTGACATTTTTCACTACTGCATTATGCCAAATATCATCCACAGTAGAAAAGGCAATAATAGCAGACTTGTTTTAGTTATTTATTTCTTTATGATTATATGCCCCAACCAGTAAAACACACTTATAAGATGCTTGATTATTGTACTGATACCATGGTTTCTTGTGTTTCTTCAAGGCATATATGCACGTGAAAAAATAATAAAAAATCAAATGAAAGTTAAGTTAAATTGTGCAAATTTTCACTTCAAAATTAAATATTGGAAGTTTCCTGGTTAGGCTAAAATTCTTTTATTATTATTGTTGTTGTTACTGTCTAATTTCATACAGAAACTACAGTATAACAATTTTTTTAAAACCTAAGACATGAATTCATGATATATTCCATCAGCTATGATTCCAGAAGAAGCTGATAAACTCTTACTTGCTATATTGCTCTCTGAATCCTGAAGTTCCGTATCTCCCAAAGCACTTAGTAATCACTCAGTAACCATACCCTTCCTGCATCCTTCCTTAATCATCTGAGTAGACACCTTTCAAAAAAAAAAAAACCAACCCCATGGGAACAGAGGAAAGAATAGCCAATCCTTTATCATAATTGGGCAGTCATGGGAATATGTATTACATGTCAGAGGCAAGAATTTAAAGGCTACCAAGATCAAATTGGGCAACATGCGGACATATGAATCATCCATATTCAGAATGAATAAACCTCTGCCTCTATATACATATAATTTCCTTTAAAATACAAGATGCGAGTTTTGAAAGCATAGATATGCAACAGCTGAATCATTTTAATGCTTAGTATTTTGATTTTTATGATATAATTATTTGTCAATGCTTCCGTCTGCTTGATAATCAATATTATCTGGCTCAAAATATATGACTTTTCATTCCACAATATTATTGAATAATAGTCCTTTTTAAACATATATCATTAAGTCTTATCTTTAAGTTAAAATGTAGGAAACTTTCTATTAATTTCATTATGTAATTTTAGTTTTTACTATCAGCTACTAGAAGATAGAGGAAAGTACAGAAAATGCTATCAAATGTAATTTAATATACATTATTATTTTTAAAGGCTGATTCTGCATGTTATTTCACAAACCATACAAAATATTTTGTGAATAACTATGGAGTTATTATTCACATACTATGAAACAACAGTTTTGTTTAGAGACCATGTGATTTACTATTTGATTTACTCAGGAATAGAACTGTATATTATTTTCAAATAAGTAATTTATTTTATTCAGGTGGAGAATATGAACAAAATGTTTCTATCCTCTGGCTGCAATGCCAAATTATTTTAGTTCCTGCCCCTGAACAGTAAAGTCCATCATCACATTTTTAAAAACAAGACTGCAATGATTTTGTGCATAAAATCTCTGTTCTTCTAGAAAAAAGGGTAATCATCATGTTCCCCTATATAATATAGAACTTATTATATTTCTATATTCTTTTTATATCACGACTTTAATCTGAGGAATGAGCTCAACAGTCCTACTGTTAGTAAGGCTGAATGTAATTTTAAATATGTATTTTAAAAAGAGAGAGAGGAGCAAATCCTTGAGCAATTCCTGAGGGACAGAAAGCAGCTTCAAGTGTTCAGAAAGGTCTGGTTTTTCTTTTTCTTTCATTCTGTTCTGTGGGAGAGGCTGTGAAAGTGCATATATGCTAAGCATGAAAAAAAAGCATGTGGGTGGCTTTTGGATCCACACATGCATTCCTAAGGAAAAAAATAAATATAGACATTGATTTAAAAATATGTATAGTATAGAATAGTTCTGTATTTGGTTCTCAGAAAGAATGTTAAAATGATGTTATTGTCAAACATAGAAAAAAATAAATTCTTCACCATTTTGGGTCAGTGAAGCAATCATACCACATAGGGAAGGGAATATATTTGGGATCTCAGCTTACATGATAAATAGGAGAGGGCAACATAAATTGCACACAGTACAAAGCTCTAAGCCTGAAAAACAGAGTATAATTTTAGAATTGTATAAAACTTAATAAATGTTCCTTCCAATCACCTATTTTAATTCAGATCTAAATCTCACAAACAGTTGCTTTACAAGTAGTCCTTGACTTACAACCACAATTGGGACTGGCATTTCTGTCACTAAGTGATGCAGTCATAAAGCAAGATGTCACATAGCTTCCTTGCACCCTGCCTTGCAACTAGCAAAAAAAAACAAACAAAAAAAAAAAAACAGGGGGCTCATGCTGCAGGGTGGTAAGGGAGACTAAGATTGACCTGGAGTAGCTGTAGCTTCCCAAGGCATGCTGAGCTGCACCAGAGCTGCACTGTTCTGGGGCTGCTTGAGAGCTTACCCTGCACCCTGTGGCTTTTTTTTTTTTTTTTGTCACACCATGAAGCCAGCCCCAGCCTCACTCAGGCGCTCTTTCAAAAGGTCTGGGGGCTTTTTCCTTCATTTTTTTTTCTTTTTCACAATGCAAAGTCAGCCCCAGCCTGACCCAGGAGCCAGGCTGGGCATGTCTTGTCAGCAGCAGGAGCAAGAATACAGCAAAGATCAGCTGGGGTGGCAGAACACTGGGCAGCAGGGGACCAAAACGGCACAGATTGGGGGCAGAGATAGGCAGGCGGAGGCTGTTGCAGTCATAAAATTGGGCAAGCTGCCAAGTACCCCAAACTTTGATCGTGTGACCATGGAGACACTACAACGGCCATAACATTGGGCATTGGTCATAAATCTGAACAGTCGCTGAACAAATAGTCAAAAGTCAAGGACTACCTGTACACTCTTTCTTCAGAAGCATACTTCAATATGTTACAATGCTAAAGAGCTACTGTTCAATTTATAAAACATTAAAATCGCTTTAGTTATTAATATCAATCAAAATAAGCACAAATATAAAAAGCTATAATGTAAAAAGATTTTCCTTCCTGGCCTTTATTGTAGGCACTGATTGACAACTGCAAACCAGGTTGTCATGAGGAGGATGTCACTAGCCTTTTTGGAGATGACGGGGATTGAAATTGGGACTTTCTACATACAAAGCTGAAAGTCATCCAGTACCGGATAAATGTAAGTACCAACTCTGAAGAGGAGGGGATTTTTTTCTCCTTTAAATGATTAACACAATCTTTGGATGGGATTCAGTGAAAAAAAAACGATCCTTTGGATTGCTAAATATCAAGTCATTTAGATTTTTCAAAGGTAAGCACTACCTAAATGAAATAAGCTCAGAAAAACAACTTATTGGCTACTGGTTTAAGAGACAGTGAAATGCGTTTCTCCCAAACTAATGAAGTTTGAGAGAAATCTTCAAGGGCGGCACCGTGTATAACCACTCAATATGTACAAGATTATAAGAGAGTGGTGAAAATCCAAATGATGTTGTTTCATAACTCAATGAGAGTCAAAATGGTATCTCAAAAATATTCTGTATTTTGACCATAAACTTTAATAAAGCTTATCTTTCAAAGTTTCCTCTCTTTTTCTGTCCCTTTCTCTCAAGAGTTGGCTTATTCATGGATGGGCTTATATATATATATATATATATATATATATATATATATATATATATATATATATATATATATATATATATATATTTTAGGTTTTTGCTAACAAAGAATAAAGAGAGAATGGTATAGCTATTTCGGGTTCCTTTAACCCTCATCAGCCAAACTTACTACCTAAGTTTACAGCCAAACCTAAAAAATGTAAAAATGATGTCGCAGTTAGTGACTGCTGCTTGTGGATGGCTCTAGATTGAGCTGATACAGGCAAAAGAAAAGAAAAGAAAGAAGATTTCTTTCTCCCATATCTGGGCTGACAGGGTGTTCATTCAAGGTAAATATATATATATATATATATATATATATATATATATATATATATATGTTTTCTGAGGTTTTCGCGGGTATTTGTATATAGGTCTTTGGTTGTTCGGGTTTTCTCCCGCGTAAAATTGGAAGTGTCATGGCGACGTTTCGACGAAGTCCCATTCGTCATCTTCAGGCTGGTGTTTTCAGCTTCGTGCTTCGAGCAGCAATTTGCACTTCCAATTTTACGCGGGAGAAAACCTGAACAACCAAAGACCTACATACAAACACCCGCGAAAACCTCAGAAAAATATATATATATGATATTATTGCTATTTCCTTATTATGTGAAAGTAGAAAGCAAACATAATAATAGTAAACTATCTACCGGCTGTTTATATATATCCAAATAAAAACAGGGAGGAGTCTATTGCTGTAGACCATTCCTCTTGCTCTCTTTGAATGTCTATTTTACTGTGAATTAAGACCTGAAAAACATGTCTGTTTCATTCTTAAATACTGTATGTCAGATTACTAGAGAGAACAAAGTAGAATAATCCTGAATTTATCGTTTTTGAAAAAAAAAAACAGGATACAGGGTAGATGGACAGATTTCTGAGCCGTGATAGCGCATTGCTTAGAATGCAGCACTGCAGGCTAACTCACTGCTCACTCCAGGAGTTCAATTCTGAGCAGCTCAAGGTTGATTCAGTCTTTCCATCCTTCCGAGATTGGTAAAATGAGGACCCAGATTGTTGGGGGCAATATGCTGACTGTAAACCACTTAGAGAGGGCTGTAAAACACTGTGAAGCAGTATACAAGTCTAAGTACTATTGCTATCTCTAGAAAATTTGGATTTATTTATTTTAATTTATATGGTCAGCCATCTCAAGTCATGATACTAGGCAATTAACAATGTTGAAAGAAAATATAGAAACATAAAAAACAAGAAAAGAAAAAAGCAATACATGTGAAAACAGTAACCAGGAGTAAAACAATTATAAATTAATGGAACTGATGGACATACTCAGCCCCACTTCCTGACCTCCTGGTCTGGTGACATAACCAAGTCTTTAAGACCTTATGTAAGGCCAAGAGGGAAAAGGTCAACGTGATCTCTGGGGGAATCATATTTCAAAGAGTGAATGCCAGAAAAGAAAAGGGTTTTTTCCTCAGCCTCACTAGATAACATTCTTTGGCAAATGGAATATACAGAATATACCTCTTCTGCTGGACCTAATGGGTCAGACAGAAATAATGAGCTAGAGGCAGTCCCTCAAGTACACAGTTCCAAGCCATGAAAGGTTTAAAATTGCAGTCAGGATCATGAATTGAACCTAGAACCAGACTTGCAGCTTGCAGAGCAGTAACATGTGCTGATTGAGGAGTACACATAAGTGTCTACACCAGTGTTTCCCATACTTGACAGTTGAAGTCCACATGCCTTAAAATTGGGAAACACTGGTCTACACCATTCTATACTAGCTATATCTTCTAGATGTTCTTTAAAGAGAGAACATGTGGAGTGCATTGCAATAGTCCATTCAGGATGTGACTAAAGCACAAATGACTTGTGCAGAACCTTGTGATCTAGGAAAGGGAACTGGTACCCAACAGGAAGCTGTGCAAAGGTCCTCCAGGCCACAGGTGTGGCATCTTCCTTGAATAGGAACTGTGAGACCAGGATGACCCCCAAGTTGCATACTGTCTCTGTCTGGGGAAGTGCAGCACCATCCACCACTAAAGATAGTTTGCGGTCTTAGGAAGACAAACAAGCATACCTGATTAATTATCAGGTGAAGTTACTGAACACAAGCTAATATAAGTATGGCCTCAGATGTTTTGGATTTGCTATTCTTTTCCTTTACAATTTACATATTTTATTTTTCTGCAGTTGTTTATCTTGATGCCATCTGCCTGTCAGGCCTAGAGATTCAAGAAAGAATACACATAAACTGCAAAAGAGGAAATTTTAGAATTAAATTATTTTATTGCATTTTCCTTGTGAATAGCATCAAGAAGTAATTATGCATTATTTATGCATAAGAGATGGAAATACCCTGGACTTTATTTTCATTCTTTGCACATTGACTTTAAAATGATTTTATTGTGATGCTTTTAGAGAATTCACATAAAAAATTAACAGTTTGGTATAATATTTGATCTCAATATAGCTATATAAAAAAGTCTAAAAATTTAAGATGCTTTGCAGCTCATATTTTACAGCTTGAAAAAATACTTCTCCTTTAAGCATCACAAATCAAATATCAATGCAATATGTTACTTTAATAAATTGATGTATTCTTTGTACAATAACCAAGATGCTTTTAAATTTATGTATGTATATATTACAATTTCATTTTTTCTCACTGGAAGAAACATTCTTTCAACAGGCAGATTAGAACATTAGAAGAATATAATTATTCTCTCAATGATGCACAGATTCCAAGAGAGACTGTGTAATTAAAATAAGTAATTATATCCTAAATGATTTATGCTACAGTTACTTAAGTCAAAGGGTGGAAGGCACATTTGCAACTCCCTTCCTACCCACATGTGATAACAGGATTTTTATGCGTACTTCCTGAACCCTGCATGCTAAAGAATGATATCCCTTCATTGTTTCATACTTGCTGTATCTTAAAGTGCAAATGCAGCTTGGCTTGTATCCAGCAAAAGTTTCTGGAAAAATTAAATTTTTGCACTTAGAAATAATAATGCATCATATTTTAATTAATTCAGAGTAAATCTGGTAGAGCAGACTTTGTTTAAATGATTTAAAAGATTCTCCTAGGAAGCAACATTTAATGATGTTAATACTTATATACACGTCTGCGTGTGTGAGAGAGGCAAAAGGCTTTAGAAGTTCTGCAATGGAATCCTGAATTACTTTTCTTTCTTAGAGCAGTGATGATTATAGTATGTGGAATGTTTAGAAATGTTATAAGCAACACATATTTTGGTGTCTAGTTAGTAGGAACAAAAATTTAATGCTGCTAACATATTTCCTAAATTTTGTACTCAAAAAAAGAGGAAAAAGATAATATGAAAGATAAAACGATTTAAAAATAGCAGATAACTTAAACTCTTTGTAGCTACAGAATATCTATGATTATGGCAGGAAGGAGAGAAGCAGCCTGAAATAAAGAAAAGAAATCAGGAGGAACTCTCAAAATATCAAAGACATATCCTTTTTTAGAAAACAAGCAGCAAAAATTCTCCCACAAGAAGTGCCATGAATAAAAAGGAATCCGGGTATCATTCAAAGCAAATTCACATCCCATCCAAAAAAGGGGTGGAGTAATTCTCAGAAAGTTCACAACTGGCATGAAAATGAAAACTGCTCCACAACTGTAAACATGAAGCCATAATTTTGACTTTAGCAGTGTTGGCCAAATCCACCAAAAAAAAAACTAAAACTGCAGTTATATTTAGTTTGTATCAAAATTGTCAAACTATTATTTATTTTTGGTCTCCATTTTCACTTGGCCACATGCAGCATCAGACTTAGATTCTGTTATGTGTAGTTACTATACATTCAAGCATTTAATGATACAAAAACCAATTGCTAGCATTTCTTAGAAATGGGTTGGAAATGACAGACTACTTCCAAAACCTGACCATGTGTTCATAATAAACTAAATCAGCGGTAGAAATCTGCTTCCTGACCTTACTATGCTCTGCAAGTCCTTTTTATCCATCCTGTGCAGGACTAGACAAAAGTGTCTCCTTTTTTCTGAATACCTATCTTAATTTTAATCTTTTATCTGGTTGGTGCAATCATTTTTTTTTTTGCTTCCTATGCATATGAAAAGGGAATAGTTTTTTTTACATAAGCAAGAACTCTTTCTCTCTTGCTTTTACACATGGAGAGGCGGACTCTCATTCATATTCTACATGCAGGATAAAACTTTACTTTTCAATGGACTATTCATTCCTGGCCTTCTGCTCATAGAAACTCAGTTCTGAAGGTGCAGTCTGGTTCATCCATGATGTTTCAGCACTCTCAGCTTCATACATTGTACACAGTATAAGTCAGGATAGGGGAAGAAGTTTTATCTACTTCCTTTAAAAAAAAAAAAAGATATCCAGAATTACAATGGCAACGAAGGCTTCTGTAAGTTAAATCAATTTCTTTATCACAAACATGATATACCATGATATACCACCACATACAGCGTATAGAACAATATCTCATTATCTAGAATTTAATTTCAGCAAGTACTATAAATCATGCCATTCTGTTGAGAACTATTTTTAAAAGTTGCACAGGTAGCCATCAACTTACGCCATTTGTTTAATATCTGTCTGATCTGAAGTTACAACAGTGCTGAAAAAAAGTGACAACTGGTCCTCACACTTAGAACAGTTGTACCATGCCCACAGTCACATGATCAAAATTTGGGCACTTGACAATTGGCATATACCATGTTTCCTCAAAAGTTAGACTCAGCCCGATAATAAGCCCAAGCTTGATTTGGGGGTGGGCCTAATGTAAGATCTACTCCAAAACCAAGCCCTAGTTTTGGGATAAGGTACACCCCTAAAAATCAAGCTAGGGCGGGGGTAGGGGGGTGAAGCTACCCCACACACCCTGCACCCGCTTACCTTATTGGTAAGACCACCACAACCAGGCCTTCCACACCCCAACACCTGTCGCAGCACTACTTGACTTCTTCTGCGGCCGCTTGCCACCACTTGTGGCCGGCTGCCATGTGGCACATTGTGCCGTTGCCACTCCTCCCGGCAGGATGCCACATGGTCTTTGGGCTGTTTCTGTTGCTTTCAGCAGGAGGCCACATGCCACTTTGGGCCATTTCAGCTGTGGAAACGGCCCAAAGAGCCACGCGGCATCCTGCCACAATCAGCAGAAACGGCACAAAGCACCACACGGCATCCTGCCGGGAGGAGCAGCAACAGCACAATGCGCCACATGGTGTCTGGCCGCAAGTGGCGGCAAGCGGCCGCAGAAGAATTCAAGCAGCAGCGTGACAGGTGTCAGGGTATGGGAGGCCTGGCTGTGGTGGTCCTAAAGTAAGACATTCTCTGAAATTAAGACCTAGTGCCTCTTTTGGAGGCAAAAAAAATATAACACTAGGTCTTAATTTTGGGAAAACATGGTATTTATAATATCCCAAGGTCACATGTTCATTATCTGTGATCTTCCCAGAGGGCTTTTGACAAGCAATGAGGGAAAGCCTGATTCACTTAACAACCACATAATTCACTTAACCCCAGCAAAAATCATAAAATTAGGTGCTATTCACTTAATGACTGCATCACTTAGTGAGAGATGGCCTGGTCCCAATTGTGTAAAGTTGGTGACTACCTATACTGCGCAATGGGAATCAGCCAATTTAAGCCAATCTTTCTGACTTTAAACTTTCTATTTAAGTTATCCCAAATGAAATGATTATGCTACTACATCAAAACCTAGAAAAATATTTCATATACTTGGCAAATCAAGTTAAGTGGGAAAACCAATTTACCACAAAATGAAAACAAGTATCTTACCAAGAATTAAACTCTCTTTTTTACAAATATCAATTTTGTATTTCAATAATTGTTAAAACGAAAACCGCTTTGAAAACATGACATGAAAATATGATATGAAAACATAAAAATATACTACAGTATATTATTTCATTAGATTCTGATGAAACATATATTCCCATGCATTGGCTTTTTTATTCCTCTAACAAGTACGCAGGAATGAAGTTATAAATAATAATACCTTCCAATAGGACAAGTGAATTTGTACAATTTCTTCATAAATCCTGTGACTGTATTTGATAGCCTATTCTTAGCAACCCCTTTTTTAAATTACTGACTTTGTTCTGTAGTGTGCTCTATAATGTTCATACCAGCTTAAAAGCATGCTTGTGATTGAATTAGCTTATATAACAGGATATAAAATGTCATAGCAAGTTTTGCTGGAATGATAATGAGAAGAATTTGTGCATAAAATGAAACAAAGATGCTGGCTCCCGTGCCAAAAATTCATTTGATGGCAACACTTCAAATAAATTATTTCTTATAACAACTGGATTGTTATATTCTATAACCACATCCCAAGCAGCCACCCAGCTGGGCTCAATAAAGCTATTTTCCAATGTGCTGTATATACACACGAACACCCATACCTCCCAGATGTTCTCTGTGTAAAACATCTGGTTTCAAATGCATAGTAAAGTCTTTCCAAAAACCCATTACATTTATTTAATGGACTCATACAGTTCAGCTAAAATATCCTGGAGCAGACTGCATTTCTGCTCTATAAGTTCCATCTGCAAAAAGCAGAAATAGCAAATAAGAATTTTTTACTTGATTTATGCTGCCTTTATGATCAGCCAGTTCATAAAGAACAAACTTAGCTCAACAGACAATAACACAGACTGTTTTAAATACATCCTTAATATACTTTCTCTGTTATACTTTCCTCTAAAGCAAAAGACCCAGTTCTGAAGACACAAGAGATACCAACAGCCATGTAATTTCCTGTTTTCTTTTCCTGATAATTCCAAGAATCTCGGGAATTCATAGTGTATGTGGCAATATTTACTTTTCTTACTATCAGAGGCTGGAAGAAGACAAGTTACACTGCATAGTGACTGATTTAATTTATCCTCAGATACCCAGTGGCAAGGGGTAGGGCGGCCTAGGAGTTAAAACACTTGGCTTGTTGACTGGAAGGTTCAAGACCCAAGTACTGCATGACAGGGGGAGTCCCAGTTCCTGCCAACCTAGCAGTTCGAAAGCATGCAAATCGAAGTAGACAAATAGGTATCACTTTAGTGGGAAGTAACAGCATTCCATAAGCCTTGGCCCATAGCAGTGGTTCTCAACCTTTTTAATGCTGCGACCCCCAACCAGTCGTAAGTCGAGGACTACTCAACCAGTTGTAAGTTGAGGACTACTCAGCTGGTGCAAACACCGTTTGCAGAATGGGACTTTTGGCGGGCTCAGCAGGGCAGAGACAGCCTGGACAATTCCTATTGGCTTTTGAAAGCCAATAGAATTAGACTCTATTCAAGAGAGTCTATTCTATTGGCTTTCAAAAGCCAACAGAATAAAAGGGAGCAGCATAGCTAAGGAAAAGGAGGAAAAAATGGCGGACTGCGTTGTTTGGCGACCCCCGTGAAATGGTCGTTCGACCCCAAATGGGGTCCGGACCCACAGGTTGAGAACCACTGGCCTATAGTCATACTGGCCACATAACCATGGAAGGGTCTTCAGACAACACTGGCTTCCTCAGCGAGACAATGGAGATGAGCACTACTTCCTAGAGTCAGATATGACTAGATATGGAAAACCTTTACCTTTTTTAAAAATCCCAGTGACAGCTGTTCCAATAAACTTACATATGAATTTATATGATCTGAATTCATCTCTCCGTTGTCTGGTAGTCGCCTCATATTCATTTTAATCCTAGATATATATTGATTCATTTCACTGAAGTGGGAAAACCTGCATCACAGGGTATCTTAGGTGAATATTTTCTTTTCTGGACATAGCAATAAATTCAATTTTCTCAGATTTCATTTCAAAAATCTTGAAGATATTTTATTTTATCTTTTAAAAAGCTGATCAGGATGAATTTTGAGACTCCTCTATGCACTACCAGTTAAGACATCAAATGTTTCCCATTCAATGCATAGAAGAATCTCAAAATTCAGCAATAAAATAAAGATTTCAAGATGGCAGACATGTACAAATTAGTTGAATATGTATATGAATAAATATACACAAAGTAAAACTCTTAAGACTTGGCAACTTGATTCTAGTTGTACAGAATCTCCTTGCAGGTCAAGAAAATTCATAAACTGGAGAGGTCTACAAGAAGAGATCCAATTAGAACTGACAGGTAAAAAGTAATCAGTAACAATAAAATTAAGCCTATTATATGATACAGTAATATTAAGGGATTCAACACCAAAACTAACTTAAATATCAGAAAAGAAAGCACTGGTTTATGTTTCTGGACCAGGGGTAGGCAACCCAAAACACTCAAAGAGCCACTTGGACTGGTTTCCCACCCAAAACAAAACACCGGGAGCCGCAAAACCCTTTTGATATCTAAAATGAAGATAACACTGCATATATCCTTTTTTACCTTTATTATAGGTGTGTGTGTGTGTGTGTGTGTGTGTGTGTGTGTGTGTGTGTATATATATGTATATGTACACATTAAAAATAAAAGTAAAAATATGACTCTTGGGAATATCCATACTATTAAAACAATGATCACCAAGAGAATGCTTTAAGAGAATAAAATTACATACACACAAAGGTAAAAAAAGGATATATGCAGTGTTATCTTCATTTTAGATGTCAAAAGGGTCTCTCTCTCTCCTCTCCCTCCCTCTCTATCTGCCCTTGGTCTGCCACTCCTCTTCCCCCACTCTCTTTCTCTCTCTCTTTCTCTTCTCTCTCTCCCTCCCTCCCTCTCTCTCTCTCTCTCTCTTTCTCCCCCCCTCCTATCTGCTGCTCACCTGGCAAGCTTCAAGCTGTTGTCCAACAAGCAACCTCGTCTCTTTTATGACTCATGGACTTCAACTCCCAGAATTCCTGAGTCAGCCTAGCTGGGCTAGCTAGCTCTCTCCTGCCCTTCCTGCTTCCTGCTTCCTGCAGAGACGCAGCAAAGGGAGGAGCTCCGCCCAGTAAGCTTTTCGGCTCCTTGGAGAACACTGTGAGTGCACTGTCTTTTACACATACACACACACACACACATAAAACACATACAGACACACACACACACACACAGAGAGAGAGAGAGAGAGAGAGAGAGAGAGAGAGAGAGAGAGAGAGAGAGAAAGAAGCAGGGAAGCGCAATTGCCTCTCTCTGTCTCTTTCTCTCTCTGCAAAGGCAGAGGAGGCTGGGAGCCACAGGGGAAGGCTCAAAGAGCCGCATGCGGCTCCGGAGCCGCAGGTTGCCGACCTGTGTTCTGGACTGTAAACTGGCTAGTGATGTAGGTGGTATATAAATATTCTGTGCTAACATCGGTCTTATTAGCCACCTACGGACACATCGTTGATGGCCTATAACCCACAAGATGTCAAGGTCTTCATCGAAATCGATGGACGAACAACATATAAATATTGCAACAACAAACTAACAAATGATAACCAGAATCCAGGTGAACAGAGCTCTGACTCAGAAGCTGTTTTTTTCCCAAGAGGGTGTCCAATCATAAGAGCCCCAGGCAAAAATGGTCCATTGGGCTTATGTGAGATAGCACAACTCCCTGCCAGCACTGTCCACAGCAAGCTAAGATTTTACTAAAATGATAAAAACATTCCTTTTGATGTCACAACACAAACACTAGTCCTTACATACTTACATTGTGTAAACGATGCATTTACAATAAGGAACTTCTATCACAATGCACAGTTTATTACTGTTCACTTCTTAGAAATCTCATAAAGGTATGCAAAATCTTCTAACAATGTATTACAGTATAAATCAAATAAATAAATAAACCTGAATCATACTAAAACTTTTGATCATAGGCGGAACAGCTGGAAAAAAGAGAGTGACTGAAAGAGAGATAAAAAGCAGTAACAAAAAACAATCTGAACTAACTGTATTTATGCATTGAACAAAGGCATTCCATTATAAAAGGTCAGTGCTATGAAAATAAAATTATTTAAAAAAAAATACCAGATCATCATATGTTCAGATTTAAGCAGTGCTCTAAAATTATTTTCTGGGCTTGATCATGCAAGACTGAACTGAAAAACTTAATTAAAGGAGGGAGGGATTATCTTGTTCAGGTTGACAGCCATATACTGTCAGTATAATTATGAGCTGATTATAGGCATTTAAACCATGCTAATGATCATCATTTGCATGTTTCCAGATTTCTGTAAATATTTAGTTGCCAAGAAAGATATAGCATTCAATCTACAATATATCTACACTGAAATTCCCACTGGAGAAGCTTAAGTTAAAAATGCAATATATGTGAACATTAAAAATGTTTTAAATAATATGATTTTTTGCTACAAATCAATTATCATTTTTCCTATCAGATTTTAAAAACACACTATACAGTAATATTTTAAAATAAAATTCTAAAAGAGTGATTGCACAAATACTATGAAATACACTCATGTGCTTCCACTAATCATTATAGTATTGGGACATATTAAATTGAATTTGGAGTCAGACGGAGACAGAGCAATTTGGAATCAAGAAATTTTCCCAAGGAAGGCTGGGCAGAAAAGTTTTGTAGTAGCATCATAAACTGGGCTTCAAAAAAAAATCATACAATTTTTAGGGCTACTTAGGCAATTTTTAAATCATTCTATACATCTGAACAGCAACATCCTCCAGATTGGCTAGGGATATTTATTTTATCTTCCTTGGGATAGCATGATCTTAGTAAGGTATATCTATTTTCAAATTGAATAGGCTAGATGGTCATAAGACTGGCTGTAAAAGAATGGTAATTTTTTTTTTGTTAAATTAACTGTGCCCATGCTTGCAAATTAATGGCGTTGTGGCCATGTTATAATCATAAATATCACTTTCTAGGAAACCTGTGATGTTGTCATTTAATGCATACCCCATCATTTTACTTATATAAATACAGCTCAGAGCGGACATTCTCCTATGTACCAACTAGCCCAGATTCTGCCACTGGGGAGATCTTCAAAAGGACTCTTCTGCTCATTTAACTAACCAGCCAGATTTATAGCCAAAGACAAATTCCTCAGGTAGTCAGATCTTAAGATAATTAGAGTTTGAAAGATCAATGTTATCTGTTTTTAACCACTCAGTCTAGTCAAGTCTGACTCTTGATGACTTTATAGGCAAGTGCTCTCCATGCTACCTTGTCAAGCACAGCTTCTTTCAACTGTTGCATGTTCAACTTTGTATAAGGTTTGATGTTATCAAGCCAGTGTGTTCTTTGCTTGCCCCTTCTTTGTCTACTAATCATTCCTAGCATCATTGCTTTCTCCAATGAATTTGCAAACATAACAATAGTCAAAGTAAATCAAACGTACTGTTATGATTTCAGTTTAAGATCAGTATCAACATCTTAAATTGTGACCAGTAGGCAACTGGTAGACCCTTCTGATCTTTCAGTACAGACTTCACAGGATCTCTGTATGGTAAAATCTTCATTCAGTGGACTTTAGATGCAGTAGAAAAAATTTGACTGTCCAGGCCAGACAATTGGCATACTGCTATTGATAGAAGCAAGTTAACAGAAACTTTCACAACCCCTACTCTCACTAGGGTATTTCTATCGCTTAATAAATAGAAGTAAAAACAGAAGCCAAGCCCATTTGCTGCTCAAAATGTCTGCTCATATCTTCTGTACATGTGTCTATATGCAGATAATACTTTAACACTGCAGTCCTAGTGAAGTGGCACATTTCTGCATACATAGATGCCCTCACATAGAGGCCTTCCAAACCTTATGGTACCTTCAAATGAATTCAGAAGCTCAATACATGGGCCAATGGGTTCAGAAGTATGCCTTAGTCACTTTGCTGCACACACTTCCCAGTGGTTCACACAACACAAAATTAAGATTCCACTCTTAATAAACTAAGAAGAGAGCATTACCTCTGATTCCAGCCTCGGTGCTCAGGCTATATTCTATTCAGATTTTGTTTCTTAACCTAAGTCTCTATTTTATAAGTGGGGATCACAGCTGGGGAGTATGTATGAACAATCTAATACTTTAAAATACATAAAATGATGACATACTATTGAAAGGTTGGTCAATCTAATGTAGATTAACAAGCTTTATTAAACCATGATCAACTTTAAAAATTAATTTGGTTCCCACAATATGCTAAGCCCCACTGAGCCAAACTAAATAAATCACAATTATAGATTAGCTCAATGTCTAGCATTACTTAGTGTAGTGGCTAAGGTGTTGGACTAGTTCTAGTAGCTCAGCTACAGCTTTGAGTTGTACAAAGTAAAGGTTTTACAAAATAAAGTATATCAATAAATATATAAATATTGTTTGACAATAACCAGATCCCATTTCATTCTAATCCTGAAAGTTTTTTCCCGTAGCTATTTTTTTAAAAAATTAATAGTTTCTCACAAACAATTTTTATTCATATCCCCCAAACATATAAGATCTAAATAAGCATATGTGCACTAGTTTTACGATATTACACGAGTTTACTTTTTAAGATCACTTATTTTATCAAACGTAGATCCCGGTAACCAATTTTCATCCTTAAGTGAATCAAAATATACTGTAATTATTACCTAAGATAGCTGAATGTAAAGGAGACATGAATCATTTGTATACATGTGGTTTCTTTCATATATTTTACTGCTACAGCTTGGATATCAAATAACTTTACATTTAACTAGTGAACACAGGCATTCCTTCTCATTTAAAACTGAACATTACTGAGGGGATTTTGGATGCATTAAACATCTGGAATTCCTGATATGAATCCAAGATATTTGATCAGGATGGGCAACCATTCAACTCCCATTCAATATCTCACCCAGCCCCCCAATGTTCTGCATCTGAAATCTCCTAATTTATTCAAATGTATAGTGTTGTCTGTGTAGACATGGTGATACATATGTGCTGTTTGAAACTGTACTTCACAAACTATAGCTTACAGATGTTGAGGACTTTCATGTGGGCAAGACAAATGAGAATCCTATGCCTGACTGCATAGGCTGAGTCCAAGAAACAATAGCAGCAAAACACAAATGAAAGCCTAAGCACACTTGTGGTTTTAATGAACTAGTCATCAAATATTGCATGTATCTCACTGTCCTTCATAAGGAAATATTCGGCAAGAGAACTATGCATTTTTAATTTTACCAGATTTGTTACATAGGATGTATGTCAATTAAAGAATGTGTGACTTGAATTTTGTGAAGAACAAATACTGCCATGCAAGAACTGCTTGTTCTGAATAGATTTTTCCAGACATTTTACTTATTTGTTAAATTTATATCGCTGCCTATCTCACCTGACGTAGCTCACTCCAAGTGAACATGTTTTCAGATAAAATTTGCTCCATGTCAGATACTTTCTTAACTTTAAATATAATTGTATTAAGAAACCCACTTGCAAATTACATTATTTATCAATATGATTATGATCTTTCTTCTCAAATGTGGTCTTAAAATTGTTAGTGACCATTTATGAGAATGCAGTAGTGCTTTTAGTTAACAGTTACTTGGAAAGTAAATTCTACTGTGCATTCATTTCATTCAGCTAAATTTGGGGGAAAATGTTCACTGATTTTTCATAAATGAAATAACTTTAGGGATGCTTTTTTAAGATGTCAAGTGACGTCAATAATGGTAAATGTCCCAAAAACTCTAATATTACAATCTTAAGAGGGACCTCTTGGGATAAAGTTACCTCATGCATTTGTGCCTATATTACTACAGCATTTTAACTGATTCCCAATTTAAAAAATAGTTTTTAAAGATTCCATTGAATAAAATGACTAACTTCCTGTCACTGAAGCATGAAATCAGTCACACATTGTCCGCAAAGAGTTATTTGAGAAATATGTATCTCAGCATTCCCAGAAATCTTTTTCACTCTGGATGGAAAGAGGCTCTCCATCTCTCCACATATGCCAAGTCAAAACTTAACTAGACTGACTTCGGTTTAAAAATAAATAAAATTATTTTTTCCTTTAAACAAAATAACTGAGTGGTTATCTTTTTATTAACCCTTGCATGATTATAATTCTGTATTATGGCAGCTAGATTTCCCTTTAGAAATTATCCTCACTTTATGTAGATTTTTCACTTATGATTTACAGTGTTTCTCAACCTTGACAATTTTAAGGCATGTGGACTTCAACTCCCAGAATTCCACAGCCAGCATTGCTGGCTGTGGAATTCTGGGAGCTGAAATCCACATGCTTTAAAATTGTCAAGGCTGAGAAACACTGTGCTAGAACTAAAGCTTTTATACACTGTAGGTGTGCTGTAATTGCTATTCAATTCAGATTTTTCTTTTTAAAAGTATTGGGTTTCTGCTTATTTGTTCATTAGCCATTGCTTGATGCCCCTGCCTTAACAATACTTGCAAGTGAGTCAAGAATGTATTCCTGTGGATCTTAAGACATAGTCATGAAATATTGATGAATAATGTAATATCAGGGCCTCCAACCTTGCCAACTTTAAGACTTGTGGACTTCAACTCCCAGAATTCCTCAGCCAGCATTAATAGACTTGTTCATTACCCTTCTGATTGGTAGATAAAATTGATATAATATGAATTCTTTTGACTACAGTCCACAAATGGAGTTAGAGTTTTTTTTTCCTTAATTGCAAAGCTATTATAAACATGCTTCTAAATCTGTGCAGATTGCCTATTCCTTTGCACTTCACAAATAGCAACCTACCTCTCCTATGGCTAAAAACACAAATGGTATTGATTTCCATAAAGTCTGAGTCTTTTTCTGAAAACTAAACATGGTCTCAACAAAGTACAGCTTTGAAAACCAGGTTTAGAAAGGTTAGGTAGTATTTTCATCTATTCTGAATAAATACTTAGAAGATTTTCCATCCCTTTAGCAGCTCCCATTCACAAACCATTTATTTTTCTTTTTTAATCAGACTTTTCTTTGATAGAAATTGTAAGTGAAGCCAGCTACAAGCAAGCTGGGTCTTCAGAAAAGCTGCAGAGTTAGACATGTTGATGATAATAATAAACTGAATTGGAATTTCTCTCATCTAATTTGTCAATCAATTTAAAAAAAACATTTTCTTCTTTTTTTAAAATCATCTATACTTGAAACCAAACATCACTTAACAGTTGACTGAAAAGTACAGTATTTAAGACAAATATATTCTCAGGATGATGGATGGAGGTTAGAGTAAATGAACAAAAATGTCATATAAGGGAAATAGTTTTTCACATGGAATAGAAAGTAGAATGCAATACTAAGTATCTAGAAAGAGATTAAATATTATACTGGCAAACCACTAATCTGATGTGCAGAATTCTTGGAAAAGAAAATGGGAGAAAAGAAAGAGAATTCCCAGTATCACCGCAATGAGAATACTCTGTGTGTGTGTGTGATTGTGAGTGGTGTGTGAGAGGGGTTTTCCTCCTTCAATTTTATTGCATACTTAGTCAGAGCTTTAAATAATAAAGTATATCTCAAGTTGAGTTCAACTCCAGATAACTTTATAGATATCTCAGGGGTTGCCACAAAGAAGAGGGAGTCAAGCTACTCTCCAAAGCACCTGAAGGCAGGACAAGAAGCAACAGATGGAAACTAACCAAAGAGAGAAGCACTCTAGAACTAAGGAGAAATTTCCTGACACTTAGAACAATTAATCAGTGGAACAACCTGTGAATGCTCCAACACTGAAAGTCTTTAAGAAGAGACTGGAGAGCCATTTGTCTGAAATGGTACAAGATTTCCAGCCTGAGCAAGGATTGAACTAGATTACCTTCAAGGTCCCTTCCATCATTATCATCATCATCATCATCATCATCATTATTATATGTCCATGTAGTTTCCTGGCAACAGTGCAGGAATGATTTGCCAAGACCCTCTTATGAGATGCTTTTTAACTTTCCTCTCAAGTACAAAGCTCTGAGATTTCCTAACAATCTCCCTTCCAATTCCACCTGCTCAGCTTTATATATGAAAGCTGAATAAGATCATAAGCACAATCACAGATTTGCTTAGCAACTGCTTCGCTTAATGATCAAGTTGCTGGTCCCAACTGTGCTCAGTATGCAAGGACTACCTGAATTGCAATTTAAAGTGCTATTGAGGAAATTGCAAAAAAAAAACCCACCTCCTTATTGTTATGCTGTAAGGATATATGGCAATTCCAATTCTGTCATGTTTCACCTTGACAAGCTTCAAAGTTGTAAAGAGAAATGGTTTTATGGAATTCAGGATCAAATATAAATTCTCAATGTCCCTAGAATGATTTAGACAGATTCTGTTCATTATTAGATTCATAATCCATGATTTATGAACCTACTTTGAATCCAAATTTATTTATTTTTTTATTTATTCATTCATTTGCACCTAGTCTTCAATATTTTTACAAATAACTGAAGGTGGCAAACATACCCAGTATCTTCCTCCCTTTATTTTGCATGAAGCATAAAATGCTGTTGTGCTGTATCTGAGTGAATTGACAAAATGTCCACTTTTTCCAGTATAGTAGCCTCGAAAATGTGCCCACACAAAAATGAATTTGTCTATTTAAGAACAGACAGAATTGCAGCAAGGCACAATGTATTTTTAAATTAATCCTATGCCAGCTTTTACTTAGAAACAGTTAACTATCTTCACTGGGAAGATAGGAGCAAAGAAGCACCACAACAGCTGGCATGACTAGGCAGTTATCAATGAAAGAGAAGGAGAAATTAGGTGGCCAGATTTGATTCTATAACCCATAACAAAAAATATTTCTTTCTTGCATATAATTCTATGTAATTATAAATCCATGGCACACAGCAAACCCTTAAATGCCAGCCTACCATGCAGATTACTTTACAGATTACTACTGTTACATGTTTATATAAATCATTCTTGAACTTCAGAATCCCAGTGAATGTTTGGCTGGGAGGCAGGCTGCCTCAGTATAAGTAGGCTGTATTCTTGCATTTCATTTCATTCAGTATGCAACCTAATCTCCACTACATTATTACAATGTAGTGTTTACAATTACAAGAATAAATAACAAGTTGCTGCTAACAACAAACTAAATCTAACATACATATCTATAATCCAACTCACAGCTCAACAGCCATCCCATAAATGAGCGCTGAGAAAGTATTATACATTTCTCAAAACAAATGTCAAACTTATAAGCATTTTTCAGAATAAAAAATAATCAAATTCCTAGATGCCCATATCTAGCTTGTAGGAGTGTGGTATGTAGGAAAGCAAAAGAACAGAATGCACATAGATTAATATTTTTAGTCTATAATCTTTTCTCCCATTTGGGGATGTTTAGAGATTTTCCTGCAGATTTCATAACATGTTCTATCTGGTGATGTCTTATTTTTCTACAAAAAGTCCACAGCTGTATGCTTCAAACAAAAATTACAACTAATAAAATATTAATGGAAATGTTTTTGTTTAGGTAACCTGGTGAGAAGTAAGCTACCAAGGATATTTCTAGATGTTGCCCTATGTTTCCAAATATTTACATATTAGTTTGTAGGAAAATGCTACCTCACCTATTAATATGACAGCAAACAAATAACATAGGTGGGAACATGACCTTGAGATTTGTAATACAGTCCTAAGCTTTTCTCTACATGAGGTCATGAGGAGAATTATGCTGGTCACATTGTACCAAGGACTCCCTCTGCTGGTTACAATACATAGCCACCCTAATCAAAGCTCCATAAGTTATGACTAAGGTGAAAGAAAGATAGCACAGATAAGAAAGAGAAGGCTAAATGAATTCTCAGTTTAAGTTCTGGCCCAAATACTTTTCATAACACTCTTAAGTGTGAAGAGGGTATATTACACATATTAACAGACAGATGTTATGTTTATGTTTTTCAGTAAAGTACATTGCCATTTTAACACAACTAAGCATTATCATGAGGCATGAAACAAATTAAAACCCAAGAATCCATAAGCAAGTAAATATATTATAAATATCACTGCTACTGCATTTTGATGACTTCTCTCCATTGTCCTTGGTTTTGTCTCTTTAACTGCAAAAGTTGCATTGCTCTAAAACTCAAATCTAAAAAACTATCCGCCCTGTCATAAAATGAATAAACATGAAGTTATTGAAAAGAGCAGACTAATACAATCTGGAAATGATACTCTTCAGCTTGTACATTTTTTGAGCTAGATGTTTTGCTAATTTTAAATCCCTGTAATATGATACACTGCAGGCAATGTTCTTTTTCAAAGAAAAAAGCAGGCAGCCAAAGTGAACATGAGCACTCACTTCTGCTTTTGATTAACTAGCTTAATGATTTAGTAAAATGACAGAGAGCATAATACAACATTAAGAGTTATCTGAACCAGGTGTTTAAAGATTCTTTTTATGCTATACAGCACTGGGATATTATTTAATTATTTATTTGGCCACTGCACTAAGATTTAGTGTTTTTAACTATATATCACATCATGGAAAAGCTTAAATGTTCTTAAATAGAGGACGCTGTCACATACACAATCACACCACATGTAGCTAAGGTGCTTTTTACTACTCTATTGTTTGCTTATTTGTTTACTTGAGTCTCTTGTTCAAAATATTGACTAAGCAAGCAACAGGAAAAATTGAAAATAGAAACAAAACATGGAGCCTGTACCAAATCTGCTGCAAAGTACTTGATCAAACAATTGTATAATTTTGCAAAAAGCACATACGTACCTGATTTAAATGCAGAACCATCAGATGTAGCCAGACAGCATCAAAAGAAAATAGCAGTACTTTTAGCCTATTATATGAAAACTTAATACACATGCCTGAAATTTTCTGATATTCAGGCAACAATTCAGGTGACAAAAAGTACCGAAGCTGGACTGAGGACAGTTATAGTACACTGCAACATTAGTTTGCAAAATAGTGGACTCTAAACTTCGCTTTGATAGGAGCAATTGCATCAATGTGTTTGCTATAGAGGTTAATAAAGTCCATGTCATCACTCCCACTAACACACTATTAGCCTTTAAAATTTCTTTAATCTCAAAGCCATCTCTGGTTAGAAAACGAGGGTATGTGTTTCAATGGGTGTTATGTCCACACTTTGAACAACAGAGCAACGTCAATTGCTGGAAGGGAAGAGACAAATAATGCCAATTTACAAATGAGTCAGTTCTCCTTATTCAAGGAACTACCTCTGATTTCTATAAATGGGCTCAGTTGACATCTGGAGAGAAAGGCTCAAAATAAAATTTCATGATCAGGAGAACTCATAAACACTCCTCCAGTGAATTTTTGGATTTCAGAAAGAGAGGAGGAGGCAAGAACATAAAAAAACCTCCCTAAAGGCCAAGAGAAGGCTACAGCTTGAGATAAAGAAAGCAAAAGCAAAAGCAGGACTACAGTCACCTTCAAGCTTCGAATTTTTAGGTATATCACAAAATACTCTTCCCCAAGTTGGTACCCTCCCAGGTGTGTTAGAACTACAACTCCCATGACTATCAGGTTTTGTAGTTAATGGCTGAGAATTATACGAGTTCATGTTATTTAGTTTTTATTTTTAAGATGTTGAAACCCCTTTGCTCCAGAAGCAACATACAGAGCAAAATAGTTGTCCCAAAATTTCCTCAGAGCATCACCTTAGAGAAGGCAGCCATAAATAAAAGGTCTACTCAAAAAGTGCCCTGAGATGTTTCAATAATGCCACCAACTCTTGTCCAGGAGCCCCTCCCGGACCAGTCCTTACCATTCTGCCTGAGAACCTCTCGATGGCCCTCTTGACTTTGCCATAGGTACCCTTGCCCAGCGTTTCTTGCAACTCGTAGCGATGTTTCAGGTTGTGCTTGTGATGGTGCCTCTTGACCCCTTGCTGCTGCTGCTGCTGCCTCAGTTCCTGTTGCGGAGCGCTGACAGGGCTGCCGGCCGAAGCAGCCGAGTCCCCTGAAGAATGAGCCTCGGTTGCGGACTCCTCCATAGCCGCTCCCGCCGCTTCACCGACAGTCCGCGCAGCCTCCCGGCAGCATTGCTGGGGAGCTTCTGTGCTGCTGCCATCCAGCGCAGTCTTATCCATCTCCCGCTCGGGCAGGCGTGCGCCGAGAAGGCACTAGGAGCGGCGCGGGAGGAGCCTCGGGGCCCCTCCCTTCAGGCGGGTTCCGCAAGGGCTGCCCTCATATTTCGGGGCGGGAGGGAAGAGAGGCCGAGAAACCGGAGGCCGCAGCGCCCTCCTCTCACTCCCTGCTGGGGTACCTAAAAAGCAATTACTAAGGCGGAAATTTGGGGACGGTGAAAGCGGCCGGGCCGGAGGGGCCCCGGCTGCACCCGGTCCTTTGGCGGAAGACGCTTTTCAGTGGGGAAGGGAAAGGGGAAAAAAACAATACCCCCCTCCTTCGTCTTTCTTTCTTTCTTTCTTTCTTTCTTTCTTTCTTTCTCTTTCTTTCTTTCTTTCTCTCTCTCTTTCTTTCCTTCCTTCCTTTTCTTCCTTTTTTCCTTCCTTCCTTCCCCTTCCTCTTCTTTCTTTTTTCTTCCTTTCTACTTTCCCCTCCCTTTTCTTTCTTTCTTTCTTTCTTTCTTTCTTTCTTTCTTTCTTTCTTTCTTTCTTTCTTTCTTTCTTTCTTTCTCTTTCCTCCGGCCCGCAGCCGCCTTAAAAGGGGATGCGGGACAAAGCCTAAGCGCGTCCGGGTTGCGGTCTCGCAAAAGCCCAATTTCCCCGGCGCTCGTTCTTAGGGGCAATTTGGCAGCGGCGGGGCCAGTGGGCGGGGGCGGCGATGTTAGGCTTCCGAGGCGACATAAAGCAGCGCAGAGCCGCCTTTCCCCGTCAGTGCTGTCAGCGAGGCGGCGGCTGATTTGGCTATGAGAGGCGCTTGAGAGAGCTCGCCACGCCTCGGCGACTCCCAGCCAGCGACTCGGAGGCGGGCGAGCCGTTAGGACCGCCCCGCGCGGTGCCTGGGCTGGGAATGAGCCGGGCGTGGCGCGGAGAGAAATCACTCTCGGAAACTAACGGGCCGGGTGGGAGCCGGGGACCTCCCCTTCCGAGCCTGGCCTCCGATCTGGGCGGGCTCTTTAGGGCAACCCCCGAAGAAGGAGGGGAGGCGAGACGAATCGGGGATGGAGGATCCAGCCGGCCTTTGTGCCAAAGGATGTTGCATTATTCCGCCCGAATACACGGAAAATTTACAGGTTTCAAAAGAGACTGGCCAATTTGTGGTTGCCTGCAAGCAGGGGGTACCTAAGAAAGCCTCTCAGCCCTGGAGATGTAGATGGTTATGGAGAAAACAGATGGAAGCAGTCATTTGATGGCAGATTGATGACAGATTTTGCAAGACTCCCGGTACAAAAAAATATACCCCACACCACAAGTGTGCATGCAAGCCCAGAAAAGGATATTCTCCTTCCCATTTTTTTTAAAAAAAGAAGGACTACAGCATCAGTATTTATACTTCAGATCCTTCTTTGCACTCAAATGGGGTCCAAAATGTTTGGAATCATACATTTTATATTTCATTATGTTCAGGCACATATGATTTTTAATAACAGATTACTAGGTAAGGTAATCTGAGATAATATTAAAATCATATAACATGATTAATATAATATCATATAAATAATATAAAATCATATAACACTTTTATTTGTAGGATCCTACAATTGTTGCATATTGTAGAATAGTAATATTACAGTAATATATGGGGTAGTCCATGAATAGAATAGAATAGAATAGAATAGAATAGAATAGAATAGAATAGAATAGAATAGAATAGAATTAGAAGGGATCTTGGAGGTCTTCTAGTCCAGCCCCCTGCTCAAGCAGGAGAACCTATACCATCTCAGACAAGTGACTGTCTAGCTTCTTCTGATAATGTTGCCTCAGATTTGTCATGCAAGAAAACAAGATTACCTCCATCTTTGTGTCACAAAAAGGATCATTTTGCTCCACTCCAATATTGTCCAGCCAGGACCATCTCTTGTACTCAGGAGACACACACACATTTGCAGGATGACATTTAATAATGTTCTTTCTTGAATGTGTAACATACTGGATTCCTCTTCCATAAATAAGAATTGAAAATCTTCTTATTTATGGAAAACAAAAGGGATCTCCAGAAAGGACTTAAAAGTGGGTATTCTCTGTAGGAACTCTGATCCAGTGGAACAGCTAATGCCAGATGTGAGAATGTCCCCTTTCCGTCATGATTTTCTGAAAAATTGATTCAACCTGGCTATTCTGGAAGGCTTTGGGGGAATAGATTAGTGATATGTTGTCTGAAGCACTATGATACCAACTGTTGCATTATTGCACTGCATTGCATTGGAATCTTATGTTATCTTAATCTAATTTATTATTATGTTGAAAATGTGTATGTTTGCTAAATAAATAAATGGATCTAAGAAAAGTTCTCAAATATTTTAATTATTGGACCTGTAAGGCTTCCACAGGTGCTCTTATCGTACTGAATGGGTGGATTTTCATTTAGGATAGGTAGCCTACCTATACCTAACTGGACAATCAAGGATGCCATCATAGAGTCCCCTTACCTTCAGAAACAGGTCAATGTGGGAAGAAGTTGCCCTTGCAGTTTTGAAGCCCTCCCTGCCTTCCCAAGTTTGGAAGTTTTTAAGAGATGCACAGATTTGGCACAAAAACTTTCCCCAATTTGTTTTAATTTAGTTTAGTTTTGCATAGAAGGGAAACTAGGTTAACTGATAGGCAAAAAATCACTTTCTAAGAAATCAAAATATGGATTTCCCAGTGTTATCATTCTCACTTTCTATTTCTTGATGCAACCATATATTACAATCTCCAAATAGGAATGCTATGGGATGGACTCTGTTTGCTCCCTCATCTTGTGGTGCTTTTTTTTCTACTTAATCATCAGTACTTTCTTTCACTATCCACCCACCCTATCTTCCTTTCTGGTCAGTTATGTTCCTACCGATAGTAGACCATTTGAAGGATTTTGTGAATTAAAACCTAACAGTCTTTTTCTATCAAATATGTTTAAGAAGAGACTTGTTTAGAATTCTTAAATTAAATTAGATACTCCCTTCTCTTTGCTATCTATTTTCATTTCACAATAGGTTATAAGAAATGAGAAACAATCCAGCAGATCATTAAGCTTTCAAATGTTAGCTATATAGATCAGTAGGCTGTCAGATTTGGAACATTACTTTTTTACTCCTGATTTGCTTTAGTCATATATTTTTCTCACCCACACATCATTAGCTATGAGTTAGAGCTATCAGGCTTTCACTCTTACCTATACTCTAAATCTTCAGGAAATACACATTTTCTTCAGCACTCCTTTTGCACTCTATACATCAGTCTCTTTTTCTGCTTTAACCACCTTCCCAGATGAACAAATATGCCTCATGTTAATAATAATAATAATAATAATAATAATAATAATAATAATAATAAAAACTGCTCTGGGACTTCAGAATTCAAATAGACAAGCACCTGCAACATAACACCCCAGACTTAACAATTGTTGATAAGAAAGACAAAAAAGTCTGGATAGTGGACATGGCAGTGCCTGGAGACAGCAGAATAGACGAGAAAGAATTGGAAAAGATAACAAAATACAAAGACCTACAAATAGAAATAGAAAGACTGTGGTAAAAGCAAGCAAGGGTAGTAGCACTCCTTGGGTGCAATCCCAAAACAACTGGAGCACCACCTGAACACCATTGGCATTGACAAATTCGCTATTAGTCAATTGTAAAAGGCGGCCTTATTAGGAACTGCTTCCATCCTGCGACGATATCTGTAATACCATCAAACATCCACATCTGCCTATCCCAGGACCTGGGTAAGGACTCGATAGGTAGACAAAATGCCAAATCCAGTCTGAACATCTGGCTGACTGTGCGATGATCCATAATAATAATAATAATAAAGTTGGAAGGGAGCTTGGAGGGTGGGAATCCAACCTCCTGTTCAGGCAGGAAACCCTATACCATTTCAGACAAATGGCTGTCTAGTCTCTTCTTAAAAACTTCCAGTGTTGGCGCATTCACTGCTTCTGGAGGCAGGTTGTTCCATTGGTTAATTGTTCTAACTGTCAGGAAGTTTCTCCTTAGTTCTAGGTTGCTTCTCTGGGTTGCTTCTCTAAAGGCACTCTATCTGTAACATGTAGCTCAGTATTTTAATTATTTTAGTTTGAGCAAAGTTGATTTTCTTTAGCAAGCATATTCTATTTTCCATGACATAAACTATTTTTGAGCCAGTTCTCTATATATAAAGAGACATTATGTGGGAGAGCTGCATACAAATTTAATCTCAAGATAGGAAGTTACATGAAATTGGCTTCTAAGACAGAGCTCTGTGTGACTGCATGAATTCTCAAAAAGATGCTGCAAGGAATATCCATCAAAATGTTGCATTGCTACAGAAATCAGAGCCATTTTGCTGACAAAAAGGAAAAGCCAAGAAACTTGCTTTCTTGTGCTTTTTCAAAAGTACAGCCTTCAGCCCTACAGATTTACCCACATCTTTATGTGCAAAGATTTTTTTACTAAAAACCCAGGAACAAATCTGTGTGAATGGAAATCTGTCTCACAAACTGGGTGGGATTTAAATTGATCTGCATATCTATAGCTACAGCAGTAAGGTTTTAATCAAAGGATTAAGAAAAAAATTAGATTTTTTAACCATATTAGATAGTCCCGAAAGCTGGAGAATTTATCCCACAGGCCATCACAATGGAAATAGCAATAATATTGATTATCAATAAGAATATATATGCCTGGTAATGTCACCTTTCAAATGGATGTCATGAAGTAGAGCATCTAATAATAGCCTTATTTCATGGTACAGCTATAGGTCAGGAAAAGTCTTCTTTCTGTAAGTCAGATGCCTTCACCAATTTCCAGAAGCAGCTGCAAGCAGCTTCTAAGTAAACTGTCCATAAAATATGATAACAGCAGTGGAAATATTCTATGATGGATGATTCATACAAATAGATATAGAAGAAAGATGGAAATGGGCAGAGAATTTGCATTCATTTCTTGGAAAGAGGCTGAAAATAGTTACATGATAGATTACATTTTAGGGATTTTATTTTTGTGCAAGGCTGAAATGTAAACCTTTTTTCATAATTTACATGCTATTTATGTGACAAAGCTATTCTTTTAACTAACTAAACTACTTCAGTTTATTCATTGTAGATTATGCTGAACCAAAGAAAGGCAAAACAGAGCTAACAGATTCAGATTTGAACTATTTATTAACCTGGTAAGTTCAAATAACTGTTGTTTAAAAACTTTAACTAATACATAAAGAATAGTAGAGCAGACATGTCAAACACAAAGCCCGGGGGCCAGATGCAGCCCGTGAAGTGGTTTCATGTGGCCCGCGAAACCATCCTGGAAACAGTGAGGGAACGGCCCCCTCTGCCTTGGCCCAGGCCCAGGCCAGCTGGGAGTCAATGTACAATTTTATGGTGGCCATCTATGCTGAAACGCATTTAGTCTTAGCTCCACAAGACCATCTGGAAACAGCAAGGAATCAGCCCCTGCCGCATCGGCCCCGCCCCCTGGGTGCATGCTGGTGAGGTGTCACCCTTTGTGAGGAATGAAGAAATGCACCATCGCCTGGAAGTGGCCACCAAATGGCCCTCGCCTACTTCACCTATCCGGCTTGGGCTCCGGGGGAGGGGTTTCGGCAGGCAGCGGGGCACTCTTCCCACAGTGCCGAGAGCTGGGTGGCATGAAACTGATGAGAAGTGCAATGTTGCCTAGCCCCTAGCTTGCCCAGTTTCAGCAGGCAGCAAGGTGCAAAGCTGGTGAGCTTCGCACCTCCTGGCTCAACCTCTCAGTGCTGTGAGGAGCGCCCTGCTGCCTGCTGAAACAGGGCAGGCTGGGAGCTGGGCGGCATCGCGCTTCTTTTTGGATCTGCGCCACCTGGTTCAGCCTCTCGGCACTGTGAGGAGAGTGCCCCGCTGCCTGCCGAGACAGGGCAGGCTGGGGGCTGGGCGGCGTCGCACTTTTCAGATTTGTGCCGCCTGGCTCAGCCTCTCAGCTGTGTGAGGAGAGCTCCTCGCTACCTGCCGAAACTGGGCAGGCTGGGGGCTGGGCAGCATTGTGCAAGTAACGTTGACTCTCACACTGCTCATGGCACCCCCTCCCCCAGAGCCCACCAAGCCAGATATGTGAAGCAGGTGAGGGCCATGTGCTGGCCACTTCCAGGCAATGGTGCATTTCTTCATTCCTCATGAAGTGTGACACCTCCCCAGCTGCATTTCTTGCCTGTTTTTCTCCCTCCCTCATCTCAAATATTTTCCCACCACTCTGTACTTAGGAAAGAAGAAAGGAAGGAAAGAAAGAAGGAGAGCAAGGGTCTGAGGGAAGTCTTAGTCCTGCCCTGCTGCCCTTTCACCATCCCCTTGCCCCCTCCTCCTGGCCTATCCTGGGGGTCTTCCATCCTATTGCTAAGGAAGCTTTGGATACAAAGCCGGATCTCCTCCCATGGAGATGGAATGGGCCTCCCTCTGACTTTGCCCTTGTACCCATCATGAGCAACCTGGCTAAGGAGAGCAAGCACAGTGGCAGCAGCCTTGAGGAGGAGGTAAGTGCAGCTTGGCGCCCCCTTGGGAAAGCGGGGCTGGGCTCGGTGCTGCGGGTGCTTGAGGGCCAGGTTGGGCATTTGATCTCTGCTGCCCAGGGCTTCGGGCAACCTGCACCACCATCCAGCCCCCACACATGGCCTGAGAGGAACGATGAGGCTCCTCCAGTGGACCATGACTTGGCACTTGCCCTGGTCCCATCCCCTTCTGCCAGAGACCCTCATATCTGTCCCACTCCTGCCCAGGCCCCCACAGGCACCCTTGACGCGAATGATGTAGAGCTGGCCATGCCCACCCAATAGGCCACACCCACTGTCCACACCCACCCAGTAAGCCACACCCACCCAGCCCCCCGAGGGCAACCGCAATGCTGATGTGGCCCTCAATGAAATTGAGTTTGACATCCCTGTAGTAGAGCATCAGAGGATATAAATCCTGTTCTGTAAATACTTTGTCGCCTTCCCCTGGCTAGCATTTACTTTGAATGTTGAGAAATGAGGGGGGAAGAGAAGGAGAAGGAGAAGGAGAAGGAGAAGGAGAAGGAGAAGAAACAACCTACTCTTTAGGATCCAAAAGCAGGATAACCAACTTACATCTTGTATCATGGTTGTGATATAAGGAAAGCTACTTTTTGAATCAGAAAGTTGGCATGAATTCCCCTACATGGCTTGTAAAGTGGCATGTTGTGTTCTATCCAAATAGAAATACCAAACATGAATGTTCCATGGTTATACTCAGAGTACCTAAAAACAAACTCTCAATGGGCTATTCATAAGAAATGACCAAAAAAATCAGGATAATGGTTCTGATATTGTATCTAAAGGCCCTCCTGTTTTTCATATTGAACACCTGCCTTCTCATTTCATTGTGGTTTCCAGATTTATTGGCTACTCCATCATTCCACAGACTAAGCTATTTGGGGGATGATAAAAGTTGTAATACAATACATTTCTAAAACACCTAGGTTGAGAAGCTCTTTGAATCTCAGTTGCATTAGTACCTGTACAAAAACAGCAATTTGGATTGTTATGGTATGTCATCTTAGCCTGAAATATACAAATTATGTAGCAAATATTTACTGCTCTACTATTTCACAGAAAATAAGTCAAGAAAAATCAAACTTTGTAGAATTTTATATTTTTTTACAAACAGTAGCTCCACCAGGTGGTGAACATTATTATTTTATGCCAAATGTATTCCAAAACAGAAAATTTACCAATATTTTGACATATTGGAGGCTCATAGCCACTTTCCATATAAAATGGCCATAATTTTATCCAGTTCAAAAAAATTAAAATAATATTATTAAAGAGAAAGCCAAATATAATGTAACATTAATAATATCAGTTAATGCAGAACTAAGAAAGGAAGATGAGAAATACATCTCAGAGTACCTGTTTCCTTTTATAGTTTTTTCAAAAACTATTTGATATGTTTTAAAAACCAAATAAGCTATGTTTTTGATTATGACATTATTAAGTCAGAAGATCCAATTGGCTGTACATACCTTTTCTTGCATGCTCCTGGAGACCTCATGATGGAGAAATGGCTTTTCAAAAATAAAATAATATCCTTATTTTAATTAAATCTTGAATTTGCAAGATGCAATCTTTCAGCTAAAAATATTGAATCTATGTTCATAAACATATTTATATGTTCAATTATTATAATAAAAAGTATTCTATTTTCTGAGAATATTTGTCTTAACTGGTTGTTACATGAAAAATATAATGCAGATGGAATTGCAGACTAAGTCTAGAGACTATCAGACAAAGGCTTCTGCAAGTAATGAGAGAAGTGGCAAATTCACTATTTTAAAGAAGACAAATAGTTTTTACCACATGTATAGACTATGTATGTTCAAAGGAAAAAAGCCCTAAGGAAAATTAGGGTATATTATAGCAAATAAATGCAGTTCCACTGAGGTTTCTGATTAGAACAATAGTTTCCGTGAAGAACAATTCATTATCTAGGATTTTCAGGTCAAGATATTGAGTAAAAAGCAGATGTTTTGAAATTAAAACACGTATTAATGGCTTAACCCAGGGGTGTCAAACTGCTGGCCTATGGGCCAGATGCATCACACCAAAACCACACCCAGTCCATTGCCGGCAATGGGGAAAAAGTCCCGATATGTCGCAACACATCATGTGACGTCCCGAGTTTGACACCTGTGGCTTAACCAATTGTTTTATATTCTGTAACCCTCTGATCTCAGATGGATCTCTGTAATTTGGGGACAGGCAAAAGCTTGGGGATGGTGTATGATGTGTTCCCACAAAATAGCTGCCATTGTGTAGGACAGGTGTGTCCAATCTTGACAACTTTAAGATTTGTAGACTTCAACTCCCTGAAGTTCACAAGTCTTAAAGTTGCCAAGATTGTATGCCCCTGATATAGGTCTTGCTTTAAGACAATTTTTTTCTTCTCAGTCATGATACATTTTTGCATGAATAGCTGGGAATATTGTAATGAAGATATCAACGTCTTTAATGAGATATATTTTTTATATATATATAGTTTTTAAGAAGAGACTGGACAGCCATTTGTCTGAAATGGTGTAGGGTTTCCTGCCCGAGCAGGGGGTTGGACTAGATGACCTCCAAGGTCCCTTCCAACTTTACTATTATTATTATTATATGTGATGTACTTATCATGCTACTATAGGTAACATAACCCTGGCTGCTGTTCTGTTAATATTTTTGTGGTAGGCAGACATTCAACAGGCTTCTCCCATCATTAATCTTTTATAACCCCCCCCCAACACACACAAATACCCCAACCCTGTCCCTAACTGTATTTCAATCAAGTTTTACAAGGCAAAAAAAGCCAAGCTTCCTCCCACTATTAAAAACAGCGAACAACCTGACCACTTTCCTAATAATGCATAAGAATTTTTAAAACCACATATATAGGTATACTGTAGCTCTTTTCACAAATTAGCAAAGGGCTGTAGAGCAGAGATGGAATGTTAACAGCAAAATGGCAAAGCAAGTTCACTTTAAATTCACAAATGAATTCCAAGGAAGTTGTTAATCGCACTATGCTTATTATTTTTCCGCCTTGTCTCATAACGTTTTTCATTCTATCGCAGACCAAGGTGGTCTGGATAAGAAAGGCTGGAATTTTGTATATTTATGTCTGGCTCAGTGAGAAAAGCCTTCTATTGCTGACCTAGCTAGAATAACCATCCTTTTGTCATTATGATGGAATGGTAAGAGTGGGTGCAGATGACTAAGACTTCAATCAGAATACTTTTGCCAATCATTTAGGCTGCTAAAATGTGGGTTTTCACGCGCCCAGCGGGTCTCCCATGAGTGTAGAAGAACAGACACGAACACGTGGTTTCCTCGGGATGGGAGCCTCGAACAAAGCCGAAGCATCCCTTTTATTGTGTTACCAGAAGGCGGGTTTATATGCACCTGGTGACCACCTTACACCAACCACATTTGTTATAACACAGCATATTAGCATACTACACGTGCTACAGCTTTGTTTTGCTCACGCTCCTATACAGCTGTTACACCCGGCACCAACAAAGCACCAAACACCTTCCTTTGCACCGCCCGGCACTTCTTGGGTTTCTCCCAACCTTTTTTACTTCCGACTTCCTTATACCTTGGCCTACTGCAGCTGATGACTCAGCCTAGCAAGCCAGATAATCCAATAACTCCAACATCTCCTCCTTTTCTGTTTTATTTAAAAATAAGGAGGGAGCGCTTTATACGAAGTCATCCTCAGTGTCGCTTGGCAAGGTGAAGGCCGGTTTGGTTAGCAGGGGTAGCTGAACTGCAGTGATAGGTGTAGTTACTAAATTGACCTGTTGATGGGTGACAGTTCCTGAGGGAAAATTTTTAAACATCATAAACAAAGAGGGCAAACATTGAATACAACAACATATCAAAACTAAAATAACCACAATAGTTATAATACCAGAAACCAATGATCGCAGCCAGGTTCCGTCGGGTAGCCAAGACCATAGGGCATCCCAAATGTTTATTGCGCCAGATCCGTCGGATTGTAACGGATTATGACGAACCATGTCTTCCATATGCTCAATGGTACCTGTGATATTGGCTTTATAATCAGAGATATAAACACAACAATGAGAATGGATTAAGGCACATACTCCTCCTTTCGAGGCAAGGATAATGTCTAAAGCATAACGATTTTGCAGAACAATCTCTCGTATTTCTGCCACTTCTTTGTTTAACAATTTGGTAGTCTGAATGGTAGTGTTGAACATGTGTCTAGTCCAGTTATTTAATGCATAGATGTCTCTGTAATTCATGGCTACCCCCAGAGAGGGAAATATAGATCGTGCAACTTGCGTTCCTGTACTGCCGGGTCCTCCCAGGCCATTTTCTAGATCTCTTCGATTGCGCAAACGGCCTGAAGGTGGCTGATCTGACACAAAAACTGGGGGGGGGGCAAGAAAGCCCAACGTACAACGGCCGGACCACCGTGGAGGTATACGTTGATATGCCCACCAGCCACAAAGCATCCATACGTTACTTAATATATTTGTAGTCATGCTGGAGCTTTGCAGTTTGGCGAACCATGGCTCTTACAATACTGCAAAGGAAGAGTGTGGACATCATGTCTGTGTTGCCGGGGTGACATCCTGTTGATAGCGAGCATCCGGTTATTTGATAGGTACACATATATTCAGAAAAATCATCAAGGGATTCAAAAAGAGGAATTTTCTTAAAAGGATGTGGTCTAGTCATGTTGTTTGAAAGTTGAAATGTGATGTCACAATATGGGTATCTGCCTACTAAAACAGAGTTTTTAGCGGTGTTCTTATATTCCCAACAAAACGCTGCCTTTTCCTGGATTCTGCTTCCTATTGTGTATACCGTATAATTCACCATAGCATTGGAAAGGGTCCCTCTAGACCAGGGAAATTGTTTCCAACCAGTTGTATTAAAAGGCACCGCATGCATAAAAAGTCCCCCCTCCTCCAAGGTTGGGATATGCATGCACATCCAACACTCAGTCTTGTTCAAAAGGCGAGAAATATTCTGCACATCTTTCATAAAAGAGTTGTGGGCCCAGGGTCCATGGTCGTCTGATGTCTGGTTAGGATGGTGGAGATTGAACCAAATAAGGGCGAACACAGCGAGCTGCAGTCCAAATGATTTTGCCATGATCATCTACCGCAGCGTAGCCTCTCCCCCAGGTAATAAGCTCTGCAGGACCTTTCCACGTGGGGTCTGGAAGCCGTCGATAGTAAACTGGAGGTCTTGACGTAGGGGGAGGGACTGTTGAAAAATGACGAGAGGCAGCTGTTGATGATGGATCGCCCGTCAGATTTAAAAAGTTCAATGTATAAAGGCACAAGTTAAGGACGTTTTGCACTGCTGGGAGGCCAGGGGCGATTTTCCCCTTTTCATTTAAATATCGATTGAGAGCTGTTTTTAGTGTTTGATTTGCTCGCTCAACCAAGGCTTGACCTTGGCTATTATACGGAATGCCAAACTTATGAACAATGGACCATTTTGTACAGAATTCTGCAAAAGCAGAGCTAATATAAGCAGGTCCGTTGTCCGTTTTAAGTTCTTTGGGGCATCCCAACAATGCAAATGACCGAATACAGTGATTGATAACATGTTTAGTGGCCTCACCCCTCTGGGGGGAAGCCATAATGAAGCCAGAATATGTATCAATAGAAACATGAAGATGTTTCCACGGGGCAAAGGGAGGATATTGAGTAACATCCAGTTGCCAAATTTGACAGCTCTCCAAGCCACGAGGATTTACTCCAAATGGTATTGAGTGTGCTTGCTTGCTACAGGTTGGACATTGCTGAACGATGGCAGCAGCTTCAGCAGCTGAAAGATTAAATTGTTTGATTAATGCTTTCTTATTCTGATGGAAATAGGAATGACTTTCCCAGGGAGTTAAAAAGGTGAGTGGCATATTAAGAGGTGTTTGTGAGGCGGCAGCATCGGCAACATCATTGCCTTCTTGGAGTGGGCCTGGAAAAGGCTGATGGCTACGAATATGGGCAACAAAAAATGGGTGCTTCCTATCGTTTACGAGATGTTGCAAGTCCAAAAATAATGTTAACAGATCCATAGAGACATTCGGTGCCAAATAAGAGTCAAAAATGGTTTTGACAATTTGGGTAACATATAAACTGTCCAGGATCAGATTAAAGGGTTGATCTTTAAAATGAAAAAATGCCATGGTGGCCGCTACTAGCTCAGAGAGCTGAGCTGACGTCTGTGGGGGGGTGATTTTTGTACGCCACTTCCCCTCCTCTTTCCAAGCACAGGCTCCATGAGTCTTGCTGCCGTCGGCAAACACCGTTATTGCTTCTTTTAAAGGGAAAGAAGCACAAGGAGATTGCCATTTAAATGGGACTGTTTTTAATAAAAAAAATGCGAGGATCTGATGGTGGATGACAAGACACTTCTCCTGGCCAATCAGCAAGTGCTTGCTGCAAAGATTCATAATTGGCCAACAAACTTTCCCAAGCCGTTAGCGAACAAGGGATATATAAAAACGACGGTTCAACACCCCCTAAAGCCTTTGCCCTAAAGCGAGATTTTGTTATAAGCTGAGCAAAGAACGTATGTTTCTGTGAAATGGTGTTCTTCGGGGTGTGAGATAAGTGGATCCATTCTACAATCATCATTTTTATATTAGACACGATCTGAGCCAAAGCTACCGTAGGAAGGTCAACGGTGTTAAAAATTAGCATAGAAAAGGGCATATCGGGCTGAACACAATCGACCCATACTTTTGACAATGCATGCTGAATATGTCACAAGTTTTAAGTTGTTGTTGAGTTAACACGATCTTATCTCCTGGATTTTTTCCCTGCGTAAGAGCAGAGAACAATGGAGCCAATTAAGAGGTGGTTAGTCCCATATAGGGACGGGCCCAATTAATTGATCCTAAATATTGTTGAAGTTGGACTAAGGTCGGGCATGGCGGAAGACACAACTTAGACAGCTGAGGCTCGGCGTGTGAGGCCAAAAGCTTGTGGCCCAAGTACAGAAAGGGGTGTTTAAGCTGAATTTTTTCAGCTGAAATAAAAAACCCATTTGTTTGAAAAATGGAGGTTAGAACAGGCAAGGTTGCTGAGACTGTACCTGAGGGCCCTGGAGCTGCCACTAAGATATCATCCATATAATGGTAAATTTTAAAATGAGGAAACTTGTCCCGATATGGTCTTAAAACCTGATTGACAACATATTGACACATTGTAGGACTGTTTAGCATCCCTTGAGGCAAGACAGTCCATTGATATCTGGCCGTGGGCTTGGAGTTATTCATTTCAGGCACAGTAAAGGCAAATAAGTGTTTGTCCTCTGGGTGTAGTGGAATAGAGAAAAATGCATCTTTTAGATCTATAACCATAAGGTCATAGTCTTTTGGTATCAAATTAGGATTAGGTAAACTGCATTGGAGCGCCCCCATGGGGCGAATGATCTTATTGATAACTCTAAGATCGTTTAAAATTCTCCATTTTCCAGATTTTTTCTTTATGACAAACACCAGAGTATTATAAGTACTCAATGAGGGTTCAATGCGTTTTAACTCTAATTGTTGATCTACCAATTGCACCAGAGCGGTTAATTTTTCTTTGGTTAAAGGCCACTGATCCACCCAAACTGGGGTGTCAGTCAAGAGGTTTAACTTTATTAATTGAGACATCTTAATCCAAAATTAATTTTGCATTGAACTGACTCATCAAGTCCCGACCCCACAGATTAATATGAAGCGGAAGAATGGCAGGTTTAATGTGGGCAGTGACTGATGTTTCTTCCGAGATCACAGAAAGCCAGTGTTTGCTCACACGTGCGTGCTGGACTCCTCCCACTCCCCGAACCGACGGTGCGCTGCCGGTCTGCCACTCAGAGGGCCACTCCTCCTCTCTTATGACCGATACGTCAGCTCCAGTATTTAGAATACCAAAAAAGGAGCGTCCATTGACTTGAAAGGCCATAGAGGGGCGGAACTTTTGAATTTCTTGCTCAATTGCCAAAACTTGTGGTTGTTGGGGCACAGGGACGGCAGTTGCCACTACTGTTCCCTCGAGCACAGTCATGGGAGTGTTAGGGGTAAATGCCAAAGCGACTGATGTAAAGTCAGCTGGGTCTTTCAAAAATGGCATAGCCATTACTCCCTGCATAATAAAGTCACGGTGAGGAAACACTAACAGAGGGGTGTCACAATCAGGGGGAAAAGGGACAGACGGCCGGATTGGCAAAAAATATGACAGCCCGGATAAGCCTGTGGTTATTGTCTCAGAGGCCACCAGGACAAAATGATAAGATTCAGCCTTTGAGGCAGGGCTAGCTGAATGCCCCAGCTCTAGTTTCCCGGTTTTTGGGAATCAGTGGGCATAGGGTTGGAGCGACACTGGTTTGCCCAGTGAAACCCCTTTTTACAGCGCGGCCAAATGGTTTTTGGTCTGGCTCCCACTTCCCTGCTTTTATTAGCGCCCCCCCCCCCGTGGCCCGGCACTGATTTTTAAAATGACCAGGTTTCCCGCAATTAAAACAGTTACCAGCTTTACCCGCAGGTTGCCCATTATTACTTCCTGCTTTTTGTAAGGCCATAGCCAAAGTTTCCATGTTAAATGCATTGGTCCTCACAATTCTACAGGCTTGAATATAGTCTGCCAATCCTGCATCAGGTTTGCTCATTAAGGGCTGCAGGACCCGTCTACAGTCCTCATTGGCATTTTCAAAGGCAAGTTTTTTCAACAATTCCTCTTGGGCTATTTCATTTGTGATTTCCCTAGATATGGCCTTTTGTAACTGATCCACAAATTCCCCATAGGGCTGATTAGACCCTTGAAAAATCTTTACAAAAGAGCCTTTTGTTCCCCTCTGCGGATCATCAACCCGAGTTAGGGCAGCTTTTGTTGCGAGGGCTGCATGAGAATAAAACAAAGGATTCATGGCTTGTTGAGCTCCCAGGTAACTAAAATTTCCATTCCCTGTTAACTGGTCTACTGTTGGTGGATTATAGCCCTGCCAAGCTAAAACAATCTTTTGACATTCTTTTCTCCATTCCAATTCCCAAACCACATATTGTGAGGATGTTAAAATCATATGGAATAGCCCTTTCCAATCTTCAGGCAACAAATAAAAAGTAGAAGCCATGTGACCTATCAGACCCAAGGTATAATGACTAGAAATCCCACAACTTGATGCTGCTTGTTTTATTTCTCTAATAGTTTTCATGGGAATTGTTTCATATCTGCGATTGCCTGTGATTGGATCAATAAAAACAGGAGCGCAAAATTGATATTCTTCAGGTTGCAGTTCCCCTTTTTCATGAGCTTCGGCCAGTGCCCTAGAGATGGCGCTGGCAGGGGAAGGCAGCACGTTAGTGCTCCTTTCTTCTTTTTCTCCCTCCTTCATTGGCGCGAACGGTTCAAAAGGCACATCAACTTGATAAACTGCCAAGGAGGATTTTTCTTCTGCACTCTGTCCCTTTTTTAAATCATCAGGCTTTTCAGAGTCATAAGCAGGCGGGAGGTCTACAGGCTTTTCAGAGTTATAGGCAGGCGGGGGGTCTACCCTCCCCTTCTCTGTTTTCATGGCATTTTCATGGATTTGGAGACATTCAATTACAATTCGCCATGTAGACAAAATTTTTGGAGGGGCTCAAGGAGATTCATGAAAATACTTTCCCAATTTAACCCACACCGACACTTTTAGGGATCCTCCTTCGGGATATACAAGGCAATTTTGATATACATATTTTAAGAGGAGGATCAAATCCCCTTTAGTGGGAAGGGGCAAATTTTTCCCATTGTTTTTCAAAACAATTATTGATGACTTGGTCAATTCCCTAAGTTCTGAGAGGTGCACAACCTGAGGCTTAGAGAATCCTGTCCCCATACTCACGGTAATGTTTTGGGAGGGTGCTTCGTCTAGTCCTGACGACCGGCCCTGAGTTGCAGTAGGCTCTTCTGCCGAGTGAGTAAGAGGGTACCAAGAGACGCGCTCAGAAACATGAATCACGTCGGGGTCACCAGTTGTGGATTTTCACGCGCCCAGCGGGTCTCCCATGAGTGTAGAAGAACAGACACGAACACGTGGTTTCCTCGGGATGGGAGCCTCGAACAAAGCCGAAGCATCCCTTTTATTGTGTTACCAGAAGGCGGGTTTATATGCACCTGGTGACCACCTTACACCAACTACATTTGTTATAACACAGCATATTAGCATACTACACGTGCTACAGCTTTGTTTTGCTCACGCTCCTATACAGCTGTTACGCCCGGCACCAACAAAGCACCAAACACCTTCCTTTGCACCGCACGGCACTTCTTGGGTTTCTCCCAACCTTTTTTACTTCTGATTTCCTTATACCTTGGCCTACTGCAGCTGATGACTCAGCCTAGCAGGCCAGATAATCCAATAACTCCAACACTAAAATGAAAATCTTTCTATGTTAATGTCTTCTGTTGAAAAGCCTAGGCAATAATAGTTACAGCTACGAGTGTTCTTCTGTAGATAGGGATCAGGTAGAGGTCGTGAGCAACAAACTGCCCCTCCAAAGCCTGCATGCCTCTTCTCTCTACATGATCTCATCCATTCACATCATCATGGCGATGTAGGGAAATACCCAGGCTGGTACATGATATCACCTGGTTCACATGATATAAGCTAGGTTACATCAACAGGATGTGGCAGAAAACTGCACCCTGGCTGGGGCCTCCTAGCTGGTATATTCTTAAGGATTGGCAAGGGGTTTTACCAATAGAAATGCTGTTGCTATGCTGATGCCATGTTACTTTATGCTATTTGAATACTTGTATAAAAGGCAATAAATGCTGCGAAGGCAGTCAGCCATATTTGCACCCTGCAATGACTGGTCACTGATTCCTTCATTCTTCCACTTTCCCTTCTTGAAATCAGATTCTAATAGGGTACTTGATCATTTCTGCTTTCTTCTACAGGGCTTTGGCAAATAGATTAAATCAGAAAAGGAGATGAGACACCCTGCACCAAAATTGCACAGGAAGGACTACTAGAGTTCAGGATTCCTTCATCTCTATTCACCTAACAATTAGTTAGTTTGCTTTCTGTATTCATCTTATACACTCAATCTTCATTCACTTTTTTTTCCAGGTAATGAGTGTTCTTAAGGAGGAATGGAAATATTGGTACTTCATCACAATTGCCTTAAAATGTTTGATGTCTGTGCTATAAAAAGATTTTTTATTGTGAACCAAGAAATAACATATCTAGACAATGAGCTGTCTCCATCCTTTTCTTATTAATCTATGTCTCTTTGTTAGCCTTTCCCATTCCACTTCTCTTATTATCTCCAGTTATCTTTTCTTCTGAGTCACTCAACATTTTCTCCCATGGTGTTCTGTGGGTAAGGTTCCTTCATTACAGATTTCTGATGCAGATACAGTTCTGTAGATCAGGGCTTTTCAACCTTTTCACTCATTGTACCCACTTTTAGGATATGGCAACATCCGAGTACCACCAGTCCCCTAGCAAGGCGTCAAAAAGTTGATGACCCCCCCCCAAAAAGGAAAAAAGTGATGAAGTACAGGTAGTCCTCGACTTACAACAGTTCACTTAGTAACTGTTCAAAATTACAGTGGCACTGAAAAAAGTGCCCCGCAAGGCACAGCCGAGCAAGACATCTGCCTGCCTGCCTGCCTGCGCTCTTCCTCCTGTCTAAGGTTTTCATTGTTGTCAGCATTTCTGTTGAGGATTGGCAGCGGGGGTGGGGTGGGGTGTTTGGTTTTCATTCCCCCCATCTGCTGGGTGGTTGCAGCAGGTTTTGGTCACTTCACATGACCCTGGGACACTGCGACCATCATAAATATGAATCAGTTGCCAAGCATCTGAATGTAAATCAAAAGACCCTGGAGATGCTGCAACATTCCAGGTGATCGATGCTTCTTCTGGGCTCAGCAAAAGCACCAGGATCAGCGCCGAACTCCAGCTGGAGCCTGGTGCTGATCCTGGTGCTTCCGCTGAGCCCTGACAGCCCTGCAGCTCCAGCCATCTCTCGCTCAGGCTTACGCAGTGCTGCCACCAGTTCAGCTCATTCTCCTCCCCCGCTACCACTTTTCTAGGATGGTCGTGTACCACTTGCCAGGTGCCAATGTACCACAGGTGGTATCCGTACCACTGGTTGAAAAGCCCTGACCTAGTGCCCCGAACGGAGGAAAGCAATCAGTTGGCCAGAGCAATAGTCTTTTTAACCACTGCCAATGTTCATCCAACAGCCCCCACATATGCTGGCACGAGTTCAAACAAAACAGCCAGGGAAGTTTACATTGTTCTTAAAGCAAGACAGATAACAAGCAAACATATAATCCTTTTAACTCCCAGCTTGCCTGTGAACTGCGAACTGCACACTGCAGACTGCAAGGAGAGATCAGCAGGAAGCAAACTGGTCCAGAATACAAAGTGTCCAGGTTACAAGAGCACACTATCTCAAGATTTCACGTTTGTTCCTGGCAAATGCCCTACCCCACAGCGTCTCCTTAAATCCTACTCCCCAGGTGTGCCTTGTGGAGTGGGGCGGGACGCTCTCCTCCCGAGCAAGTGAGCCTGCCTCCGTTGTTCCCTCCTCCTCTCTGCTCTCCTTGCTCTAGGATCAGGTGGGGAGGGGCCTTGCTCCTCACCTGAACGCTGCCTTCCCTGTTCCAAACCTGAAGGGCCTGGGCCTGCCTCAGCCTGCTCCTCCCCACAGTCCTCCGAAGCCACAGACACTCCCTCCTGGGCCTCAAAAGGGAACTCCATGTCTTCCTCAGGGTCAGGCTCGCAGGGAGGCATGACAGATCAGTAAGAGCAATTGCAACTGTGCTTAGGACCTTATTTCAGGTTTCCTTGGCTTTACAGACCTGCAAAGGTCATAAACGCAAGGATTGGTTATAAAGTTATTTTTTTCATCACTGTCATAACTGTGAAATGGTTGCTAAGTGAGGATTATCTGTGTGCAAAAGAAAATACAATATAGACACCTACAGTAAATGCCCATTGCTGACACAAGGATTGGAAAAAAATTCAGAAGTCTCATTCTGCCTTCTTTCCCTACCTTGAGTTATCCACACTTAAGTTGCTAATAACTGACATAGGAAGTGGGTAATGAGACAGCAAAGTCTAAATTATTTGGGTGAGTAAAACTGAAAATCAAGTGTCAACTAGGGGTCCAAAAAGATGTGTCCAAAATGGATGAACAGATTTTCAGATGGCAAACACAGTTCAATGGCAGCAAGTATGAAGCTGAGCATGCTGAAGCAAACATAAATGCAAGCTTCGTGCACATACCAGTAGAGATTGAGTTGGCAGTGACTAACAAGGGATCTTGAAATTGCATGGATTACTGACCAAAAGTGCTCACTCAGTGTCTGGTAAAGGAGAATTCTGCATCTGAAATCAATTGAAAATGTAATAGATCCACAGACCATAGTAATTATATACCAATTTATCAATATATAAATATATAAAACTGAAGTCGGACACATGTAGAATGCTGTTTTCTTTCCTGCACTTAAAAATAGTGCATCGTAAAACAAAAATATCTTCACTCCTAATCTGTTTGAATATAATTTTTTCAAGCCCCTCAACTCTGGTCAGTTTTCTTTCTCCTGCTCACTGTTTAATGCTATCATAAATTTGAGTATATGCTTGACAGGAAAATCATGTTCTTTATGGAATACTAACGATCAAGCTCTGATCGTAGCAATTCTAGGTAGTATTACCACACATTCTCACTAGATGGCAGTGTTGAACTGTTCCAGTGTTAAATTCTCTGTAAACTCACAGCTCAGATGATCAGGATCACTTGGTTTCTGAGATTTACTAATTAAAGCCAAGAAACTAGTATCTCTGAAGATATCCTTGAAGCGGACGGAGACTTTCCCTTTTGCAGCAAAAGTAAAAGATATTGAGGAGCACAGTAGCACTGAAACTGTGGTTGTTTCAGATTGGGAAACCAATTTCATATATACGTCAATACTTTATGGTAAAGCTATGATAATAGAACCTTGCAAGTTTAATGTTCTTCCACTCACAGGAGGAATTAGGAATTCAAAGGCGTTAATATAAGTCAATATGATACTAATGTATATGATGTGTATCACCAGGCTATTTTGAAAGTGCTTTATTTTTATCCTGCGTTTTATTATTTTTTATAAATAACTCAAGGCAGCAAACGTACCTAATACTTCCTCCTCCTCCTGTTTTCCCCACAATAACCCTAAGAGGCGAGTTGGGCTGAGACCATGACTGGCCCAAAGTCATTCAGCTGGTTTTTCATGCTTAAGGCAGGATTAGATCTGCCTCCTGGTTTCTACCTGGTGCCTTAACTCAGGGCTTTTCAACCTTTTCACCCATTGTACCACTTTTAGAATATGGCAGTATCCGAGTACCACCAGTCCCCTAGCAAGGTGTCAAAAACTTGATGACCCAAAAAATAAAAAGGAAAAAAGCGATAAAGTACAGGTAGTCCTCGACTTATAACAGTTTGCTTAGTGATTGTTCGAAGTTACAATGGCACTGAAAAAAGTACCCCCCCAAGCCACAGCCGAGCAAGACACCTGCCTGCCTGCCCGGCGGCGCTCTTCCTCCTGTCTGAGGTTTCCATTGTTGTGAGAATTTCTGTTGGGGATTGGCAGTGGGGATGGGGTGGGGTGGTGTTTGATTTTTATTTCCCCCATCTGCTGGGTGGTTGCGGCAGGTTTTGGTCACTTCACATGACCCTGGGACACTGTGATCATCATAAATATTAATCAGTTGCCAAACATCTGAATGTAAATCACAAGACCCTGGAGATGCTGCAACATTCCAGCTGATCGGCGCTTCTTCTGGGCTCAGCAGAAGCGCCAGGATCAATGCTGCTTTCCAGCTGATTGGTGCTTCTTCAGGGCTCAGCAGAAGCACCAGGATCAGCGCCGAGCTCCAACTGGAGCCTGGCACTGATCCTGGCACTTCCACTGAGACCTGACAGTCCCGAAGAAGCGCCGATCAGCTGGAAAGCAGCACTGATCCTGGTGCTTCCGCTGAGCCGACAGCTCTGCAGTTCCAGCCATCTCTCGCTCAGGCTTGTGCGGTGCTGCCACTGGTTCAGCTCATTCCCCTCCCCCGCTACACCTTTCTAGGATGGTCGTGTAACACCTGCCAGGTGCCAATGTACCACAGGTGGTACCCATACCACTGGTTGAAAAGCCCTGCTTTAACCCTAGACCAGGGGGGTAGGCAACCTTGGCTTTTATGACTCGTGGACTTCAACTTCCAGAATTCCTGAGCCACCCATGGCTGGCTCAGGAATTCTGGGAGTTGAAGTCCACAAGTCATAAAAGAGCCAAGGTTGCCTACCCCTGCACTAGACCAAACTGTCTCTCATATTGATGTGTGGATGCATACCACATATAATGAAATGTAATTTTAATGTGGATATGAAGATAAATATTTACAATTACCCAGAATGGTGGAATTTAATGTATTTACAGGATGTGTTCAAAACAAGACTAGACATCAATCTGTCAATGATGCTTTAATCTGGATTCTTGCATGGAGTGGGACTTGAGTAGTCCCCTTCCAACTTTATTGAGTTTGAATCTATACACCTCTGTGTTGTGTCTCACTCTTGACTCAGGATTTAACGCCCCATCCTATGCATCTCCAAGACTAATGCTAGTGAGTTCAGTCTGTCGGAGAATCAAGAAACCTTATGTTAAGATTGTAGTTTTTATCATTTTAAGAAATATATTTCCATGTTTTTCACATTGTACTGAACCATAGTTTATTAAATAGGCCACAACAGGCTGATCTTACTCATTGCTAACACATTAAATTATGGTTTCAAACCAATAGCTAAATCTGTATAATACGCTCATCCAGAATCAAGCAAACTGTATTATTGCTTACTATGCTAATTGATCTCATTTTTATAGATGAAGTTTCTTACTCTCTCCTTCGTTTCTATTATTTTTTAGCTTTTTATTTTTAGTTTTACTAACACCGTTTCCAAGTGGCGCTCAAGTAGCCTGGATAACAGTCTCATGTAATATTCTCCCAGTGTGATACAAACATCACACAACTGAAGTAGCTAATGCACTGATGATGTTACTACAAAACGTGTACAGGTAGTCCTCAACTTACAACCGTTTGTTTAGTGACCATTTGCAGCATCCCCGCAGTCATGTAACCTAAATTCAGAGGTTAAGGAAATGGTTCATATGTATGACGTTTGCAGTGTCCCGGGGTCATGTGATCACCTTTTGCGACCTTCTGACAAGCAAAATCAATGGGGAAGCCAAATTCACTTAACAACCATGTTACTATCTTAAGAACTGCAGTGATTCACTTAACAACTGTGGCAAGAAAAGTTGTTAGATGGGACAACATTCACTTAAAACTGTTTCACTTAGCAACAGAAATTTTGGGCTCAATTGTGGGCATAAAGTCGAGGATTACTTGTATTTTAAATACCTGAAAGCAGAATACATTAACACCCCCCTTTAGCTAAATTAAAGCTGTTTTATGAGTGGCTGGTATCCATGGCTAAACATCTTAATTCATATTTCTTATTAAGCCAGATTTTATTCTAATCAGATTTAAACAAGCCAAGGAGGCCTCATTCACACTTAACAGAGCCATAAACTATAGTTTAAATGTATAATTTGTTTGCCAAACATATAAAATTGAAGTTTTGAAAAATATATTATGGTTTAACTCAATGTGTGAACTGCCTTGAATTAATTTTCTGTATTTTATTTTCCCTTTTACTAGCTAACTAATCCATCCCACAACTACAGATGTACTATACATATAAAATATTTGGTATTCTAATATAATATTGTATTATATTTATTTTCTCAGAATAACAAATCTGCAGAAAAGATGAATGCAACCTATTCTTGGATTATAAAAATGTTACTACTTTGGGTCTAGCTGTAATGCTGCTTTGCAGACAAACAGTGTACAAAAAAATGGTGAGTAGCAATAGATGCATGAATACTAACCGAGTCCATGACAGTTTCAATAGTAGCAGCTATTTAGTAAGCAAAACGTAAGGATTCAAAGAAACTAATAATATAACTTGTTATGTCTGTTTTACCCTTTAATTTCTCTATCTTCCTCAAAACTAGAAAAAAATGGATAAACTGCAACCAGAATAAGTATTTATTCAAATTACACATACCAAGAAAGTTATTTCACAGCCTACTACACAGTCATTCCAGATTCACAAAAGACAATAAAAGCACTCCCAAAAAATAATTACTTGATCTTAACACAAGGCATAGCTCTGATTTTTAAGGCATTGTATCTCTACAGAAGTAGTTACTGAATACGCTGCTTATATTACACATGGCTACTGCATACCTTGTTTGATTCTCTTCCTGAGGATTACCTGTTACCTCTACCACTTGATGCTACAAGCATTCTTTGTAGTCTTCTTCTGTTTATCTTTCTCAACAATTATGTATAGATCAACAGAAGAATCAACGTCAAAATATTTTCTTAAGAAAATAAACAAGAATCTACCTTACTGTAAAACTCAGTGGTTCTGTAAAATGGACATTATGAATATTTCTTCTTTGAAGAATTACTCAAATTCAAAGGTAGTTTTTAATTTATTGGACTTTTTAGATAATCAATCTGAAGTCTAATTTTATTTCATCCAAGTCAATAATAGGAAGAACATAAGGCACTTAACACTGAATGTCACTGTTGCATCTTGTTATGTCATAAGGAAAATGTTAAATACAGTGAACAATTGTATTTTTATTGCCCTTTTTTCTTGGGGGGGGGGATGTTCCATGTTTATCTTTTTTTTTCCACTGTTTTTATTTTCTTATCTTTGCACCAATGAATTAGGATACAAAGGATAAATGCAAATTCAATTGATATCAGTAAACTGTCCCAAGAGAAGGCACTATTGTAACAGCAAAGTTCTGTCCAATGCTACCAATGTTTTTGCCCCTGGACACATCAAAAACATCTTTGGTTTTGTTGTGGAATGGCTACATTGACAAGCATGGATATGGAAGAATCCAATTTCAAATGTGATTATTCCATACGATAATTTTCATATGAATACTGTATATATATTATATATAATTACAGTCGTTTGCATATACATAGAACCTTCTTTGATGGGTTGCTTTATTTCAATGGTAAAAGTTTGACATATGCAATATAATGCATAAGTATGTCTGTTTTCAAAGGAGTGGGACAGCCTCTGTGTATGATGGAGCCCCCATGCTTGTTAAATTGATGAGGACAATGGCCATCATAATTTGCTTCTTGGGTCCACACCCTCGCCCAGTGCACTACAGATTAACGAATTAATTTGTCCTAGCAATTAAAATAGTAGAAATAACAGAATCTACCTAACTGGATTAACATTTTTTTTCCAGAGATATCAATAGCTCCTTTTCCATTCTACCAACTTCCCCAACAACAAAACAACAAAACTCCTTTGGACTAGGAAAACATTTTTTTTTTTTTGTAATGTTAAAACATGCTCAATACTCAAACCATTTCATGTATATTTTCCATTTTAACAAACAGCCTATCCAAGTCATTCCTTATGTCATCTAAGGAATCCTTCATTGTCTGCACATTGTTCTCGTTGGTTTCAATTTTCACTGAGTAAGCAACTAAACTATCAACTGCTGTCCTAAGCATTTTTATGTCAGATTCTACCTGACCAAGAGAAGATCTCACTTCATGAACAGAATCTTTAACAGAAGAGAGTTCTGCCTTATTATCTCCAGACTGCCCTACATTCACTGAAGACTTTTCTTGGCCCAGCAAAGCAAGAACTTGTTTCTGGATATGACCAAGAGCATCAGCATTATTTGGTAGATCATTCAGACTTCTCCTTAGTTCATCAACATCACTGTAGATTGAGAGCTGTGCTTCCCCAAGACTCCTCACAGTATCGGTCAATGAGCGTACATCATTTTCTATAGTACTCTGGACAGAACCTAGACCTTCTTCTAATGCAGCTAGCTTAGTGCCATATTTGAAAATGAAAGATTCTGTTCCTTCAGTGTTCTGGGCAAATGATGATGTCAAAGCTTCAACATTCTCTTCTATGGGCCCAAGCCTGGATTCCAATTCTTTATTGCTCTTCTGCAGACTTTCTATGTCATCTTTGGAGAACGCATAGCCTTCTTGAATACCACCGAAAGACTTGATGTGCATCAAATCATCACTGAGTTTCTTCAGCTCCAATGGAAGATGAGAAAGAGATTCTTCTGCTTTAAGAACTTTCTCTTCTAAAGTCTGTAATGAAAGGTGCTCTGTATCAGCTACTTCTTTAAACTTCTCATGTTCCTGTTTGAGATTGACAAGTGCTTTAACTTCAGACAGAACATCAGATTCCATTAAATCTATGGTACTCTGCAAAGTTTCTATAGTCTTCGCTTTGGCTTTCAAGGCCCTCTGCATCTCATCAACTGTGTCTTTCAAGACCTGAAAGTCATGTTTGTATGTTTCTGTTTCACCAAGTGAAGCCATCTTTTTTTTAACTTCATTGATTTCATCTTGGCTCTGTTTCTGGATAAGTGTGAATTCAGCAATATTATCGTTTATAGATCTTGTTAGCTCTGTCAGCCTTTCTTCCACAGTGTTTTCTAGTGATGTGAAGTCTCTTTCTCTGGCATCTTTTACAACATGAATACCATCAGACAAATCTTTAAGAATTTCATTTTGTAATTTCTGGAGAACTTCACTAATGCGACTGATCTCACTCTCCCCTTGCTTAACAATCTTCTCGGTGATGTCTTGTTTTTGCTGAGCATTTTTCAATGCCAATTCAAAGCCAACACAAGCAGAGTGTATAGACTGTATCTAAAAATGAAATTGAAACATATAAATAAAGGTTGGCATAGCAAAATCAATTATGTCCCATATATGAAGATCAGTAACTAAGAGTAGAAGAATCAGACAACATGGTATATCAAAATAAATATGACAATACATATACACTCACACTTATTATATAACATGGTTTAGTGATCTGATTAAAAACTCTAAGAGCTTTCTAGTTGTGACAGTCTAAACATTTATTTGTATTCTTACCAGCCTTGTATTATTTTATATTAACCAGGTTCCATCATCAAAGATTTTGATAGAAATAAAAAGCAATACAAGAATAAAAAATTTGCAGTTTTTAAAACGGAGTCTAAAATGTTCATAACCTGATTTTGTACCAATGGCTAGATTCTGTGCTGCAAATTCACATGGGATTTGCATGCAAGGCACATGTTACAATACAGTGAAAGTATTTCAATGTTAAGATTACCAGATCTGGATGGCAGCAAGGGGACACAGGAAACTAACTTTTGCTGTTTGTCCATATTATTAGATATGGTTCCCCTTTAATTATGCAACTATTGCATTTATAATTTCAAGTAAATTGCTACATGTATATGTACTCAGGATGCTTTTCTGTTGCACAATATAACTATTATGCAAACCACACAATCTTATTTTCCATCAAGTATCTAAAGTAATCTACTGAATTATATATATGTTCTATAGTTAAACACTCTACTCTCCAATACCTGTGTATATAGCAAAGCATAGTTTTTGTTTTTAATTTATCACTGAATTTATATGCAGACTTTCTGTTCATCCAACAACCAAGATGGCTTATACAGTAGTATTGTGGGAAATGTCTTTCCTTTATTATGGAGCAATGGGATATGCTATAGACGTCCATATTTTAACACTTCTGGCTTCTAATCAGACATTAGTTCAATATTATGGCTGATATCAATTATAAACATACTGCTTTGCAAGAGATAAATACAGAAAGTAAATACATTTACTTTAACTTTCACAGCCAATATAAACCCATACTGTACAGAAAATTTGGGCCATTTCTACACTGTACAGTCAAACCTTGTGTGTGTCAGGGGGTGTATACCCCCACACAGACTTCATTTCCTTTAACCATGCAGATTCTAAACACTTTCACAATCTAACCCAAAGGGCAATTTCAACCAGAGGTACAAGCAGGATGGTATGCCTTGGTGCTACTGAAAAACCTCACATTTGCTTTATTTATCTTAAACCAGGATCCAAAGTAAGACTGGTTTCAAGATCTCCCCAGGATCTTATATGTGAGTCCAGGAAAACTTGCATTTATATCCCAGCCCTGATGTAAAGCAGAAGACCAGATTACTTGCAAGATCTCTTGTCACCTGTGATTTTTGCTCATCCAATCTTCTAGGATAGGCATGCTCTGGGTCCCCTCTGTTAAACAGAATCACCTGTATGTCTTCCCTTTTGTGGCTCCTGTCCTATGAAGCAGCCCCCTCCGCCCATGACATATGGATGGGCCTGATTCTGGTAATCTTCCAGAAGGCCTTGAAGAGGCCTGGTTTTCCCTCAAGCACTGAGACCAGGATGTCAGCTTAGCCTGACATTCTTTTGTGCACTATTAGTTGCCCAGAATCACTAAACTGAAAGGGACAGCTTTCTATAAACAAACAAAGGATAAATGGGAAAGTATACAATAGCAAAGATTTATGTTTTGTAACAAATCTGACTGATTCATCTACTGACATGATTTGGAGAAGACTGTCTTAGATGAATTTTAAGACTTATGTGAATTTTGGACTCTTGCCTGCTAAAAAGTAATATAAACTGAATGAATCTTTCCTTGTCCTAGATTCAACTGAAATGAAGAAAGTCTAGAATTAGTAAAAATGTGAGCTTCTCTTGATTTAGTACATATGCCACAAATCTGGACACAGAATTCTTTAACCCTGTCACACAGTACTGCACACAAATTAACCACAGAGCACCTTGCTTCAAATCTAATTCTGCCATAAATTCACTAAACCAGTGAATTTCACAATCTCAGCAGCTTTAATATGGACAGTATGGACTGGCCAGGGAATTCTGGGAGTTGAAGTCCATAGTAGGTTAAGAAACTCTGCACTAAACAGAACTTAGGAGAGTTTTCAAGCCATGGAAGCATCAAATAAAAAAAATTATTGGAACTCCTCATCAATAATGATCAGTGATAGAAAATTGGCTATGTTCAAGTGAACTTTCAAAAAAATTCTCACAGAACCTATAATGGAATCTAAAAACTTTTAAAAAAACAGTCTGAAAAACTCTAGGAATCTTGATTTTCTAATTCTTATAGTTGCAAACAGAACAGATTGGAAGGTAACTACTAGATTCTATGACTACATAAAATACTGCACTCAACTATATGGTGAAGCTGTGGCCTCCTTCATCTCAAAGTTACAATTCCCAGTAGCCTTTGAAGCAATTACTGTACATCCAGATCACTTAAAGATGAAACTTTACTGAACAGAGCAATCTGTGACCACAAACTTCCTCTATAGGTTTGCTGCACAATCTGCAATTTGTTTATAGAAATCCTGGAGACTTGCTGTATTAAAAAAAAGTCAGATGTGTATTTTATTAAAATAAATATCCATATAGTTAAAAGTGAATTCATATTCTAATCCATTTTACACAAAATGGGCCATTCCTGAATTAATGGATTTCAATTCCCTGTAATTCCCAAGGGCACCATTTTGAGAAAAGCGGAATAAGCATTCAATTATCTTATTAATGCATCCTAATCCAAGTGAAAGTACTTATTACAAACACTGCAACGTTAGCTTTTGTAGTCAAGATTCAAGTATGTGCTATATGGCTCACAAAAACTTAGGCCACTTTGCATTAGACGTTCACAAGACTTCTTTGGAGGCAACTCTTGAGGGCAATTCCCAAAGACTAAATACTACTAAACACAATGGAGACTGAGTGTGAGAAAACTTGTGTGTTTTTTTTACTATCCGATTTCCTACTGGAAGCAGGAAAAAACTAGAAAATGCAGCGCCCTCCAAATACGCGAGGTTGTGAAGTCCACTATCTCTCATTCTCGGGCATAGTGGCTGGCGAAGACTAAAAAGACATTCTAAATTTTTAGAAAACAATTAGATGTTATTCCTTAATAGTTGTTTTTCTTTCCCCGAGGACTTCAACGTTATTGCCTGGCTATTCTCTGCAACGCCACGCTGCAAATTGCTCGCGGCACATGGATCCCACGTGCTAAAACGTGGCTTGCAAAAAAAAACCAAAACCGCTCCTTGAAGGAAAGCCTGTTTTTTAAACGGGCAAAAGCCAATTTCATCACTGTCCACCCAAATAACAGAGGAAGCCCATCAGCAGCCTTCTCCGCCTTACTCCATGTAAAGACAACATTCAAGCGCCATGCGCTTGGAGCTACAAAGTCTTCCTCTTCGGCGCGGTTGCTTCAGGCGAGCAAATTTGGCGGCGTTTCAAGCAAGGCGAACCATCGCCGCATAGCTCCGAACAATTAAATAAAAAAACGGGGGCAAATGATGGGCGGCTTCCGGCTCCCCTCCCCCCCCCAGGCTCCCGCTCGGAAGCCTTGAAAAGGCTGCACTCGACGCTCCCCGGGGAGGAAACGTTTGTTTATTATCCTCCCCAACTACCTTTTGCACGGCGCCTTCCATGGAGCGGGTCAGCTCTTCCCGCTGCTTGTTGAAGCTTTCCTGCCTCTGGCTGATCTGACTGACTTCCCCCAAAAGGTAGTGGACGTAATAGCCCGAGGCCGCAGCGGCTGCCAAGAAAGTCACGGACAGGAGAAAGTTCAGGATGGCGCCGCAGCTGCAGGACGACGCAGCTTTGCCCCCGCCAGAAAGCGGAGAGCCCCCTTTGCTGCCTTTCGAGTGGGCCTGGGGAGGAGGAGGAGGCGGCGGCGGCGGCTTCTTCGCCACGTCATCGAGTTGGTTGGAATGGGCCCCCTTTTCGGAAGAAGCGGGGTTGCCGCTGTTCTTGCTGCTCCTTTGTTTGGCCGCAGAGGACGACATGCTAAGCTGAGCGCCTTGACCGTCTTTGTACTCTGAAGGCGATGGAGCGATGTGGAGACTTCACTGAGGCGTGCTTGGAGGCCCCGCGAGAAGAAAAACGGCTGGAGCTGGGAGAAAGGGGTGCTTCTCCATTCAATTTCGGTACGGAGAGACGGGAGGGAAGGCACGGAATTCAGGCGGGTTTCATCTCCGCCCTGCCCAGCGGCGAGCGCCGCCTCCCAAGTTCCATAACGCAGGGGTGGGAAGGGTGACTGCCACGCACACCGATCGAGGAGGAAAAGGATGGACTGGGAGCGCAGAGAGAAATGCAGAGGGAGGGGATGAAGCTGTATTTCCTGCACTTGGCATTTTTTGCAAAACTTTCCTTCGAGTACGGGGAAAGTGGTGTGGAATCTCTTGTTTCCCCCTCCCCCCCCCGAATAAAAACTTCACCTAAGTTTCTGGCGTTACAAATGTCTTGTTTTTTCTAGACTTAAAAGCCTTGAGTGCAACCGCTTCGGCGTTTATTTTGGGAAAAACCCTTCAGATCTAAGAATTTTAAACTTGAGTTATAGCTAAAGAAGTGGTTCCGAGAGAGTTTTGGAAGTTGCGGGTGAGCACGAGGACAGCGAGGGAAGTGAACTAACAAGGATTATTTCGTATAGTCAGGGATTAATCCTGTGTTCAAAAAAATTGGGCCGAATGATTGCTTCTTTTGTTCTTTGTTTTCATATTGCTTTTATTTTTTTCTTTTGGCTATTAAATAAGATGCATATAATTAATAACAGAATTGAAGACTATAGGCCTTTTCCCATTCTTATCTAGTCATGGCGTAAATAAACCGATAGTCATTTTCTTCCTTCTCAGATAAGACGAACAGATCTTACAAACCGTGAGATTGTCCTTGGCCCATATTGGAATAAGGCAGAAAATGATACAGTAGTTTAATTTCAGAACAGCTAAGAATGTCGTGAGCCTCCCTCATTTGTGGGTTGGGGATAAAATAAAAGTAATGTCAAGGAGCCTGGACTAAAAAAATGTGTTGTTTTTTGTGCTGTGATCAGGTGCAATTTGGGGAAAAGACTTACTCAACAGAAATAGTCTCTTACATGGAGATCTTTGCTGAACTGGTGCACCTACTCTTAGTTAGAAAAGGAATCTTGTTAATTTCTGTGGTGTGCTCTGCTAGTCCAATTCATGGGTTTTCAAGAAAAAGCCTCACTTTGTAGAAGGGGGAGAGAGTTTGATAAATATACATCAATATGATAAATCTTCAGTCAGTTAAAATTACAGATGGTGAGAGTCAGAAAGAGATAACATTAAGGAAGTAAGATAAACAATAGAGGTAAAAATAGCTGGGTTTGAGAAAGGAAGAAGAAAGCTATAAAAATATATAGGAAATGGCTAGCCAGGAAGTATAGGAAAGCAGGAAACCATGCCAAATAAGATAAGAAGAGAGGCACAATGAATGGAGAACAGGAAAAGAACTTATTGTTTAAAATGATATATATCTGAGTTTAAAATAACCATAAGAAAATATTTTTTCTTATTCTTATTGTATATGTGAATATGATTTAGTATGTTATCAGGAAATATGTATAGGCGGACGGAAAGAGTGTAACCTCATACTACCTCAGCCAATGGGGAAAGAGGAGGGCTGTAGCGGCCGGTGATAGGGATGAATAAAAGAAGGAGATATTTTGGGTTAAAACTTTGGAGAGAACCAAGCTTTGAAAGCTTCTCTCCCCGCTTATTGCAATAAACGAAACAAAAGGCCTTCACTGTGTCTTGGCTGGTTATTGGTCAGGCGAGCTTGCCTCTGGTCACGAAGGAAAGTAGCCAGGAGCACATAACAAGTTCCTTTATGCCATAAAGTTTATGGAATATGTGCAAGCAAATTGTCTTCCTGAAGCTGTAGCCTTTGCATGTCTGCATGTAACATTATTTCATAGGACTGCAGTTTAAATATTCTTGGTCATCAGAATAATGATACTGTGTAATGGGAAAGTACCAGGTTCCAAATCATAGTCACTCATAAGGATTTCAGCAAAACTTTATTATTTTAGAGAAGGTCCAATGGCTGTAGATCTATGCTAGAAGCAAACTGACGCCTCTCCCACCAATCAGGTTGATGCCAGTGTTGAGTGCTTTCCAGTGCTAAGTTCAAACACCTTCCTGCACCAAGGGCATAGTTTTGTGCACACAGAAGATGATAAGGTTCTGTTCATACATAATTTTCCTATTCCAGCGGGAAGTAACTGGAATCTGTGCAGTGCCTAGTGATGCAATTGATTTTATTACTGGGAACTTCAGTCTACTTCCCACTCAAAACTCAAGCTGATCTGATAATGCCTTCAGATTCTTTCCATTTGTACACTAATGTTTTACTACTGCTTCTTCCACTTTTGTCTGAATAGAAAAAAGTTGTAGTGACGGAAAAGTTAACATAGCTGCACAATGGCTTTTTACAGTCGTGCTAGGAGTTTTTCATGCAGAAGCAATTGGGTCTTTAGTAATGTCAGTCAAAAACAATGTATAGAATGAAGGAGGGTTCTGTGAAATTCTGAGTGATACAGCAATTGTTCAAGTAGAAAAAATAAGCATTCTTCAATTTCTTAAAAAAAATTTTAAGGAGGGATAAGAATTTGATTCATGATCCAGCTGCAAATTGAGGAAGTATAACTATAACATACTACTGTCTTTGCACTCTTTAAGTGGTAACTTTTCTACAAGAGGAAAAAAAGGGCAGTGTTGCAGTTATTTCAGACTGCTGTCACAATAGTTTAGGACAGTGAACATAGATGTTTCTCTAAATACTTCTTTTTCTCTAAAAACAAAATATGTTGAGTCTGTTCAATGAAAAAAGAGTCTTCATTACTAAAATGTGAACATCTCAGGTAGTTCCCTCCCCTTCTGGCCATTTCTCAGCTGATCAATTTATTTCTGAACATGGACTTGCTTCCTATTTTCAGACTATTGTATTCATGTAATGGTTTCCACTGCCATAGATAATTAATTTTAAATTACCTTGCCCAAATAGATTGACCTGCATTAGAAAATGGGATCTATGACATACTCAATTCAGATGTCTTGAATCATGAATTTTGTAAATGCAAAATTACAAGCTCTATCCAGTACTGAAGAGAGAAAGACATAATGTTACCTAACCTGTACTGAAAACATCTAGGTGAGAACTCAGTGGTTCCAAAATATGTCTTTGTAGCCTTAAGTACAGATTAGCCTCTGAACAATTCTTCATTTATTTATTGAGAAGCCAATTGCACTGAGTTTGATAAAACTTATTTTCAGGCGGATGGAGGTATGTAGAACTAGAAGCCTTAGTTTCCAATGATTTAGTCTAGATGGCAACCTTAGCCTTTGTTTGAGGAAAAAATACATTTTAGAATGATTCTAGATTAGTCTAGACTAATTGTCTTCTACAACCTTCTCAGGCTTTTCTGAGAGGAAGTTTGCGTAGTGTAAATACCACCATCTTTATAATCCTTATGTACTAAATAGATTTTATAAGGTTTTTAGACAATTAAAAGACATGACATCAGCTTACATTTGGAAATAGATTCAGGTAATCTCTATGAACCTAATCCCTATCCCCATTGACCAAGGTAAGGGCAGAATTCAAAGAAAAACATGAACATAAACTTGGAGTACTTCTGTGAAAAATGTTGTTACTTAGATAATATTTACAGAGTTTTATCTTGAGCAAGGACTATGACTTCAAGTTTCAAATTCTAATTTCCCATTTGCTGTTAATGTACCATTACATGGATGCATCTGCAAAAGAGTAATTACCCAGGAGAGACTCTAGATAGAATGAATGTACCACTGAAAGCAAAATCTACAGGCAGTCCTCAACTTACAACTGTTCATTCAGTGACCATTTGAAGTTACAACGGCACCGAAAAAAGTCATTTATGACTATTTTTCACAGGTTGTTGCACCATCCCCATGGTCACGTGATCAAAATTTGGATGCTTGGCAACTGACTCATGATGGTCGCAATGTCCTGGGTCATATGATCACCAAAGTTAATGGGGAAGCCAGATTCATTTAATAACCATGCTACTAACTTAACAAAAGCAGTGATTCACTTAACAACTGTGACAAGAAAGATCATAAAAGGGCAAAACTCACTTAACTTTCTTGATTAGCAAAGAAACTTTGGGCTCAATTGTGGTTGTAACCTAGGACTACCTATACATCTCTCCCTTTGAACAAATATCTTTGAGCGGTACTGTTTAAGTTGGATAGGGAGTATGTGTTTAACATTATTGTTGCTGAATGTTTATATATTATAAAATTTCAATCTGAATCTTTACAAGTTTTACTCCATATGAACTTTATCAGATACACACAGGTAGAATATCAACTTAGAAAAAATGTAATTGGGATTAGTAAGTATCATTCTGGCAGAAGTAAAAGGGGGCTTAAAGGAGCAACAAGACTCAAAGGCACCTCTTTCTTTTTGTAAATGTGATTACTGGCCACACCTACCATTGCAGTTGTTTTATGAACGCACTAATAACTTCCTCTCAAATTTCCAAATGTACTCTCTTAAGCAAAAGAATTTCCTTGTGGCATATTTTTATAACTAGTCCATTTACTGTATTGTATGTTCTAGGGTGCCACAACCATGTTAACAATACCCAAGAACTTGAGAATAGACTGAACATGTTTGAGCAAGTCAACAGCAACCTTCTTGCTTTGTCTTTGTGCCTAAACAGTACTTTCTCAACAACCTGAGGCAGACATTTCCTATGGGCCTTCCTTCAGCGATACTGCTTTTTTCTTCTGGATATTATGCCCTACTACTATCTCCTCTCCAGAAGTCAACTACATGAAAGAAAAATGTATGTATCCTATATAGCTTGACTTATTCAAATAAGAAATGGAAATAAACAGCTCACTGACCAATTGCACTTAGATTGTATTTGCCCACCTCAGCAGTCAAACCCAATCTCAAATTTTGACCGATGATAGTTATAAAAATAAAGGCTATGAAAAGTATAATAAACCAGCATTCCTAAATCAAGTGTTCATCCTATACAGTATGTCCCAGAATCCCCAGGCAACCTATTGTTCATGTTTGTGGCAATTGTGAGAGTAATAGGCCCAAAACATTTGAAGACAGACTGGGCAAAGCTGGAAAAAAACTAAGAATACTGAGATAATTTTGTCAGATGACAAAAGATGCTTCCAGTTCTCTGCTGGTAGGATAATTTTAAAACAATAAATACTTTATTTGTATTTATAGAACTATACAAGTCCTATACTTTTGTATTGTTAGTAGAACTTGATGTACTCCAGCCTTCTACAGTCAGCTTCATTTTAAAACATTTTCTGGATAATAAAAATCAGCTATGAATTTGTGATTAAAGTGAAATTGTATATGCTTCTTTTTCCTTCTCATTTTGGTCATTGCTGCTATGATAAAATATGATAAACAAGGATAAATGTAGATCTGTAACTAGGGTTGCCAACTACTATTACTGCTGGTGATCCTGATCCTGCTGGCTTTAATACGGTAGATAAACAGGACTGCAAATGCAGAGTTAGAAGTACCAAACCATGCCAGGAGAAAAACAGTTGACATAAGTAGATACCCATCACATCTTTCACATTTAGTAACCAGGTTAAATCTATTCACTATATCTTTCTGCCTTGCAAGCCATAATTTCTCCTATCATGATCATGTCTCACTTTGTATATTGATCTTATTCTTTAGTCTTCTCATCACTTTTTCAGGATCTATAAAGCCTTAATAAGGCCACACCTAGAATACTGCATCCAGTTTTGGTCACCACTATAAAAAAGATGTTGAAACTCTAGAAAGAGAACAGAGAAGAGCAACAAAAATGATTAGGGGCCTGGAGGCTAAAACATGAAGAACAGTTGCAAGAACTGGGCATGGCTAGTCTAGTGAAGAGAAGGACCAGTGGTGACATGATAGCAGTGTTCCAACATTTGAGGGGCTGTCACAGAGAGGAGGGGGCCAGCCTATTTTCCAAAGCACCAGAAGGCAGAACAAGAAGCAATGGATGGAAACTAATCAAAGAGAGAAGCAACCTAGAACTAAGGAGAAATTTTGTAATGGTGAAAGCAATTAACCAATGGATGAACTTGCCTTCAGAAGTTGTGGGTACTTCATCACTGGAGACTTTCAAGAAAAAAATGGACAACCACTTATCAGAAGTGATATTGGGTCTTCTGCTCGGGGGGGTGGGGTTGTTGGACTAGACAACCTATAAGGTCCCTTCCAACGCTGTAAAATTCTTCAATGTATTTCTTCTGCACTGCTCAGTCATGCATTTGATCAATCCATTAATCAGTCATACGTTTATTCAACCCATTCATTCTTGACCGTTTTATTTCACACCTATGTATCCTATTTCCACTGCATTTAATTTTTTTGCCATATCCAACTTTCACTTCTTTATAATAGAAACATGACCTTACACACACACCCTTAACTTCTTTCATCAAGCATGCATTCCTCACATTAGACTACATAATAGTTGGCAACCGTCTATTGTAGTATATTAATTATATTTGCAGATATGCCAATTTTTCTCTAATTGGAAAATGACTTTTTACTCTAGACTGAGCAGTGATATTTCTTCAGCTTCTGAGAGAACTGGGCAAACAGATTTTGTATATGTGGGTGGGTGTTTCAATAGACATGGGGAAGAAGAAAAAATAATGCCACTACTGTAGCATGGGAGTGTCTTGGTTACTTTATAAAATGAAACAGTCTAACATCCTGCCTCCTAACAGGTGGAGTCCTAACCATATGATTCAGAGTTGGTTCTCCCAAGAAATTGGGTGAGTCAGTTCAGCAAATACAAATATGTACCTTAGTCTCTTCAAGATTTATTAACATTTAAAGCATTAATGGAAGAAACTGCAGTATGTATTTTGAAATAGCTTGGCTTTAATTTAAATTTAACATTGACTTTCAAAAATTTAATCTTTTCAAGCCAATTTTTGAGGCTAAACAAATCTGTGATCCACTTCAAAACAGATTGTTTTGATACTGTAAAAACTGGTTTTGGGGAGAACTTAAAATAGATTTTTTTATTATCTGCCATCAAGTTTTGTTTGACTCCTAGTGACCACGTAGATTTTTTTTTCATGATAATCTGTCCCTGATCTGATCCTTCAGGTCTTCTCATGGTGCACTCATCACCACATCGAAGTCCATCTAACTTACTGTTTGTCATTCTCTTCTCTTTCTTTCCACCTTTCCAGTATTAGAGCCTTTTCCAGAGATCTGAGTCTTCATGTGTTGAAAGTAGCATAATTTGAGCCTGGTCATTTGTGCCTCCAATGAAAATTGTGTTAATGTGCTTGATGATCCATTTTCTTGGCTGTCCACAGTATTCTCAGGAATTTTCTCCAACACCAAAGTTCAAAAACGCCAATACTCTCCTGCTTGCTCCACAGTGTGTCACAGTAAAACAGTAGTACTAAAATAAAATTAACATGTAACTATATATTGTTCATCTTATTTTCCATAACAATTGTGTCTCCAATAACTACCAAGTAGATCACAGGGCAACATTCCTTCATAATTTTTTCCTTTGCTTTTCAGTGGCCTTTGAAAATGGAAATTCCCCCTCGCTATCAAAGTTGATAAAGTGCCCCAATGGATGATACCCACCAAATATGTTGGCCAAAGGAATCGGCTTTAAGGCAAACCTTTTCGTGGATTTGTCCCATCCAACTGTGCCCCTATCTCTTTAGCTACTGTGGATGTGTTGGAGAGGACACTTCCAAAACTGAAGTTCCGGGAAGGCTGAGTGAATCCCAGTACAAAGCATTTAAATTTAGCACCCTGAGGCCAAAACTTTACAGTGAAAACATCTGGACTCTTGTCTTCTTTCGCTTCCCTTCTACGAAACCTCCTATTTTCCACCATCAACGAGAAGATATTTTATCGCATACAGATGGCCAGTTCAAACAGGCAAGCATTATGACACAGGACAGAATCGAGCAACCTACATTCCTACAGCGACGTAAAGCGGTCGCCTGAGAAGGCAGGAAAGAGCTGTGTTTTGGTCCCAGCGCTGGCGACCAGCCATGAAATGAGCCGCTGGAGGAGGAAACCTCCGAGCCGAGCAAGCTGGGAGAACTGGGGACATCCGCTCGCTTCCGTAAACATCGCTTAGCCCCGCCCCTCCAGCCGGGAGAGGAGCATTCCTACCCAGGGAAGGGGAGCGGACCCATCTCAGAGAAGGACGAATTTGCCTCCCTTTTGGGAAAAATACTGCGCAGCCGGCTTCGACCTGTCCGGGCTAAAACGTGTTGCTTCCCTTGCCTGTCGTGTCGGTTAAGATACGGAATGAAACGCTTCCCCCTCTCCTCATAGAGAAGTGGGAGCGTCCAGGCAGCTGCTAATAGACGGCCAAAGACTATGTATAACCAAACGGGGGAGGCGGATGGAGAGTTAAAGACCGAGTGAGAGCAGCTGGGAGCAGCCCGGGCAGAACCGGGGCAACCGAGGACTTCTCTGCCTGGAAGGGTCTCTTGCGGTGAGTGGGTCTTGATTTGCCTTTTTTCTTCCTCCTCTTCCTCTTGAGAAAGGAACGCCCACGTCCTCCCCAAGCCCGAGAATCAGATCGATGATGATCCCTGGATTGTCTCGGGAGCCCCTAGGGCTCGCTTGCCTTGCGGAGAACCCTGAGCGCGGTGAGGGTGGTGGTGGGGGAATCATTCTGGCTGGATCCTAATGTGAAGCACAGCCCGTGTCAGACTCTGCGGTTCTGATGTGTAAACAATGGCTAATGGCTTACGCTGTTTGTCCAATTCAGCTTGTGTTGGCTTGTTTGGCCCCCTGGTTAAACAAACAAACATAAGGCGGGCGGTGGGAGCTCGATCTCAAGGTGACTCCTCTCGTCTATCAACCGCAAAGCGCGTTTTTTGCAGTTGGGCAAAGCTGAGTGGGGGAAAGAGAGCAATAATTCCCTTTCGGGGGCCGGGGGTGGGGGTGGAAAACCCTCCGTTGGCAACCCTAATCATTTTGTCCTTTTTGAAACACTTTTCTAATGCCCCTGCTTCAGCGTAACTCCTCGGGTACAGTTAAAGATCCGGAAGCGTTTAGAGAAAGAGCAGATAACGAAGGCGAGAAGCGACCTGTTGCTTAGAGGTTTTCCTTGGAAACGCTGGTTTTGTTTGGACCGGAGGGTGCCAGGACGCTTGCGCCTCTGAGCCGCCGCCAAAAATACATCTGCGGGGAGGAGATCGGCCAAGCCGAGGAGGACAAGGAGGAGCTGCTGTTCTTGCCTTCTAGGAGGGGCGTCGAGTTACTCATTTGCTGTTCTTAGTCTTGTACGGTACAATAGAGCGGTGGAGGACGCGGCTCTCATGTTGACTTGCTAGTACAGGTGGCCCTCGACATACCATCATAATTGAGCCCAGAATTTATGTTGCTAAGTGAGACATTTGTTAAGTGAATTTTGCCCCATTTTGCAACCTTTCTTGCCACAGTTATTAAGTGAATCGCTACAGTTAAGATAGTATCATGGTTGTTGAGTGAATCTGGCTTCCCCATTGACTTTGCTTGTCAGAAGTTCGCAAAAGGGGATCACATGACTCCAGGACACTGTAACCATTATAGATATGAGTCTGTTGCCAAGTGTCTGAATATTGATCATGTGACCAAGGGGCTGCTGCAACGGTTGTAAGTAAAAAAAAAGTCATTTTTTTTCAGTGCTGTTGTAACTTTGGTCACTAAACGAACTGTTGTAAGTTGAGGACTACTTATACATCCTCTTACTCTGCCCATTGCATTTGGGGTTATGGAAATAAAATCTCAGGAGGGGGCCACCACAAAAATCTGGGTGACCATTACCTGGGAACCAAGGACAAGAGTTCTGTATATATGAGTTGCAATTATTTATTATTATTATTATTCCTTATAACTCCAATTTAAAATTAAAAAGCAAAACTTCTATATAGTAGCTGTCTAGATTTCTGCAACAGATCCAATAGCCCATGGTTCAGATGTTTATAAACATTCTTGCACTTAAATCATCATCTTAGTTAACAATGGTGTTTTTTTTCTAATTTGACAAATTGTAGAAAGTTACTTAAATATTAAATGTTTCTAAAAGTACTTTAAACACAATAATAAATCACTGCCGAATCATAAGTTATGTCTATTAGCACAGAATACACCATAATAATTGCATATCTCTCCATTTCTGCAGAGATTCTCTTGATTTTTCAGGATTTTTCCATGAGATCATGTGAAACCACCTCAAATCACAGGACACATTTGCCAGGCTTCTTAGTCATGGGACCTTTTGCCTCCATTGCAATATTAAAACATAATTTGAAGCCCGAATCTTCCTGATTTCATTTAATCCTTACATGGAACCTACATGAAATCATCAAGAAATAAATATGTCTGTCAGGTCCGTAGAATTGAACAATCATGGATCTCACCACTTTTGGCTCCAACATGACACAAAAATTGAGTTTGAGAGAGATAATTGGATTTTGCATCACTTTTAAAGGAGTCACGTGACATCATTCTAAAGTCACAAAACACCTTTGTCTATAAAAGTGAACTATCGCAATAGATCCTATCAATTGATTGGATACTTGGATTCGAGGCATGAATCTGTATCCTTTACATTGGATCAATTTGAAATAATTGTTAAAACACTGATCATAGATTTCTGCATAAAACCAAACATCAGAACTACAGATCTGAGTATCTGGAACATAATGCAACAGACTTCTATTTGAAAAAAGAATACTCATGAATATTCTTGATTTTTACACATAGTTTATCTGAAACATCAAGTGATAAATCATATCACAAAACTGGTAATGTTTGGCTCCCTTGTTATAAAAACAAAAAGAACTTACTTTCATTAAATTTTATCTAGCAGTAACTCATAAAATTCAAAAAGAAGAAATTAATCTGAAAATAATCATAAAGAAAACAATAGAAAATAATATTTGTCAGGGTTGAACTATAGAGTCTTGAGTGCTCTCTGAGCATGGCTGTTTGTTTGCAGATATAATTACTCATAAGAAAGCAACCAAGCTCAGAGAGCACCAAGGACGCCACAATACAGAGAACATACAAAAATCATCCACAATGGTGATGACAGATAGATAGATTGATAGATTGAGCAGATACTGAAATCCAACGGAAGTGCGTAAAAGTGATAATAACAGGTATAAGAGAAATATTTCCCACAAATTCTCAGAAACGATAGCCCTTGCACCATGATACGGAAAGGAAAATTATGTTTACTAATAAAGAATGACTCACTTTAAAAGATGGCAGAGTAGATCTGAAAGTCCAGGGGCATTTGTAGTAGGAAAACAAAGTATATATATATATGTATTGTGACACTTCATTGCAGGTGAATCAGAGATGGAAGTCAGGAATGCTCACCATCTTTCATTACTAACCCCTTTGAATTCTGTGAATTCCAATTTTGCAATATTTTAAAGATCCTAAGACTGATAGCATTATGGTGCAACCATATTTTTTCACTAATATATATTCTGAAGTTTTTTTTTCTATATAGATGTACATAAGATTGCAACACAGTGTCCAATACCAGAAAAAAAAACTCCAGGCAGAAGACTTGCACGAAATAAACCTGCAATAAATATGGATCATTAAATGAATAATATTTTCTTGAGGGAGGGAGAGAGACTCTACATTCTGAAGAGTTCTATCAATTCTGTAAGCCTTTGTCTCTTGTCTCTTCCTCTTAATAATGGACTGTATTTTAACTAAGATGCACTTTCTTCCCTTTGGGGGAATTCACTTAAGTTTTGAAGAAGTAACTTAAATGTGGAAAGCAATATTCTGGGGGGGGGGAGGGAGGAGTTCAAGCCTTCTTTCTTCCAGAGCTGCTACTTCATAAATCAGGATTTGCCCTTTTAAATGAAGAATAATCTAGGTCTGAAATACAGATACTGCAGGAGGGGGAAGAAGAGACTCCACTTACAGATTTTCCAGGTCATGTTTATCTTAGTCTTAAAGAAAATGCTAGGACAGCTGAAGCATTTACTAAAAATGCAAGGGTAGGAAAGAACAATAGGTTGAAAGGTCACTAAAGCACTTGTAATTCTTGGTAAAAATTATGCAATCTAAATTATTAGCTAATGCTAAAGTCTACGTAGAACATATCTCTAAGTATTTATTTTAGATCTCAGGAGAGAGTTGTATATTCCTTTCTTACTAGCGTGCAGAGAGAAAACGAAGAAAAAGGTTGCTACTCCAACGACTGAATTTAGCTCATAGCAGGAGAAAAACGAATTTCTGTCTTCTGGATTAATGTTTGCAATGAGTTATACATAAAACTAAATGTTCAGAATCTGATTTACAAACATCAGTAAGGTGATTGAATTAGGATGTACATATAATGTCTTCTCAAGAAACAGATCTACTTAAATGAAATACCACTGATAAAATTAAATTCTCACCTAATGATGTTACATTATGGAATTTACTGTTAACAAAACTTCATTAAAGAAACCTATTTCCCACTTAATTATCTACATCTCTATAATTAATATAATAAGTGTTGCTGCTCAGCTTCCATTCATTGGAAGATTGATAAGGTGATTATTGCTATACCTTTGTATATGGGTTGCTATGTTTCTGAGTTCAAAAAGATATGCTTATGATATCTGCTAATTCCTCACCATGCACAGGCACACACAAAACATAAATTTTCTACTGAAGCTAAAGCCATACAGAGCCATAAAGAGCCATGTTGCCTTATTTACTCAGATTAGTATATTCTTGAATCCTTTTCCTCTTCTGAAAAGGGAAACAACAAACAAACAGTCCAAGAATTTCTAAGTCACGTATTGTACTACGGTATCACTGAAGTTGGTCAGCACTGATTCTGGTGTGTGCAAGAAGAAAGGTCGCACATTCCTTAAATGATTTTTTTCCCATTATGAGATACTAAATGAACCACTTTTCTATTTTAATTTTCTGCTTCTTCAAAGAACTATTTATACTCCAGCCTTGTTTTAGCATGGAGTGTAGATGGGTTAGTTTTCAAGTAACATTGTTTGTCAGCAAAAGCTAAGAATTATTAGAAGCATCAGCCTGGGAAAAATGAAACATTTTTAGTAATTAAAAAAAATGAAAGCTGCCACTACAGGATCTATATTTGTGAGTAGAATTATGCAACTGGTACATTGCATGACTCTCCATAATCCCTCTGTTTTGAAGTCCCAGGTTTTCACTAGGAGTTTGGCGAGTTCGTGCATGAGTTAATGTTATGTTTGCCCTTGCCACTCTACAGGTGATGATGTAAATGTAAAATTATATTTTAATAAAATCACTCCATCAGCTTAAATATTTGATATGCTTGTAAAGATATTCATGCAGAAATGAATATTGCTTAAAAATGAAATTGCAAGTGTTTCACAAATACGTAAATGTTAACAGTAATGGAGACTGAAAAGTCTATAAACGACTATGCAAATTCCATCTTATCTCATCTTCTGTCCCAGATAGGCATTATACTTAGTTGACAACATGCTATAGCTATACTATTATATTGGTTTTACTCAAATTTCTTCTTTTCTGTGTTTCGGTCTGCAGATCTGCTACATACTTCTTAAATGATCTTCAATATACATATTGAACGTGTAACTGCCAATGAACTGCATCAAATCCCACATAGGAAGCAACTCTTGAACAGGTAAGGATTGACCAGGGTAGGCAGTCTAAAAATAGTGCAGTAAACACAGATTATATATATGCATATATTTCTATTTTTAAATAAGATTCTTTTAAGCATTTAAATATTATCTCAAGTTTTCTTATACAATGTAATTTGTAATGAAGCTTATTTTCCAACCAAAATAAGACTGTGAATTTCTGTTTTAGGTTCTGCTTTTATTTATTGTGTGTACATGTCCTATATAGTTGCACTTAGGACAGATAGGCTAGATCTACCATGTACATTTTTAGGGTGAGTAAGTGAAGTATGTAGAGGTCTTCATATTTACTTTTATTTATTGCTTTCTATAGCGCTATTAGTAGTAGCTTTCCAGTTCCCCAAGATAGCATAAAATGTGCAGACTGCAACGTTATCCACTCCACAATCCTATCTACTCCAGTGATGCATGAACTCTATCACTCTATTTCTGGTTGATGGCATCTATATATATTTTGCATACCTACTGATGGTCATTAATTTTCTGAGATCTCCATGTTTTTCACAGCAAAAAGTTACAAAAAAACCCTTGCAGCCCAAATATCTGAACGTCAGAAACTTTCTACCAGCAGTTCATTTTATTCCTTTCAGTTTCTTATTAATTATTTGGGTTTTTTTCAGCATGCCCATTTAATGTCTGCTTTATCAGTAGAGGGGTTGTTTTCTTGTAAACGTGAACTTTTAACAGTCAGTGGGGCAAACTCATTTCATAATGTAAAATGACAAATTAACATTAGCCAAATACCTCCTATTTGCAATTTAGGGCGGGTGAAAATTTAGGAATGCATTATTTATTTAAACAGTGGAAGGAGTAGAGGACAGAGAGTAGTGAATGAGTCTGACTTGAGTAAATTTCTGATGTATGTAACTTGACGCATAAATTAAAAATATTTTTCTTGATGCTTTGTATATATATTCTGAGTAAGTAGGTAAGAAAACTGTTTGCAACTTCTGTCTTTCCTTACTTCTGAATAAAATATAAAACCAGTATTTAGATAAGTGGCTTGGTTTGATCTATGTGAAGATCATCCCTTTAAGCTTGAGAATCAGAATATATCCTGGGAATAATAATATAGCACATAGAAATAACCATATCCTTCTTTCTACTACATTAGTAGGTAATTATTTGGTCATTAGGGTATTCAGGTTCTACACTGAGTTTCTGTATAGTATGCACAAACATCTTTGAAATGTGCATTTTTAAATTGCAACTTTCTGTAGCTGATTTATTATTACAAATGATTATTTTCCAAAAACCTTTTCTATAAAATGGAAAATGTACATTTTGCTGATTGCTACATCACATATAAAATCAGAAAGAAGATCCATTTCTAAATGTCAGTATGGTAATATCTGAGGAGCAGAATATATTCGGAAGTTTATTTCTATTAGCTATTTTAAAAAGATCACAGATGGGATTCCAAACAAAGAAACTATGAAGTTGGAAGGGAAGCATCTCAAATTTCTTTCTGGAGTCTTCATGCTCTCTGCAAATGAGGGACAGTCTCATTTAATTACCTGGCTCAGTGACTCATGTTCTTGTGTATTTTATGCAATATGACATACAGGCACAAAACTCTAAAGTATGTAGTTGTGTTATTATTATGTCAGTTTTCTTCATTGGGTCTGACACTCGTAAGTTAGATAAATTGTTTCTGGACTGTATCGTTACATATTGTGATTTTATTCACACATCAAGCTAAACAATAGTGTAATTTATTTGGTTTTGGCTTAGTGAGCTATGTAAACTCAGCCATTGTCATTGATAAATCATAATTTATAGTCTATCTTGCTCTTCAAATATAGAATTTTTATTTGCTGCTTTTGGGACTATGCCTTTGTTTTACCTTGTCATATGAGCTTTTCTGTAACTACCCAAGAATAAAATGAGTTTTTAAGAGTCTTTGTTACCATGATCATCAAGGCTATGCTATGGCATAAGGAACTTCACTTGCAAATCAAGGGTGGGTTGCTACTATGCTGCTGCTGTAAAGTATCTTGCACATTTGATAACAAAGATTTTTAAATGACCGTGAATGGAACCATTAAAACAAATGACAGCTGTGTTGTGGCTTACCCTTTTGATATTAAAAAGTAAAAGATGCCTGTTACATGCAATGATGTTTTAATCCCTCTTCCCAAAATTCTGTCATCCTGTTAAAAAAAATGATTCCATAATTCCTTGCTATATGCTAACACATCTTGAGGACACCAAGTTAGGAGAGCTGGTTTCATTCAATTTACCGGTAGTTTTTGTGCTTACTCATTAAGTTTACATCCAAGAAGAGAAATGAAGACTGGCATACTAATCTGCCTCTCCTTCACCATTTGTAGAACTAATTCTCAAGTCCACAAAGAGGGCACCTTCTCTACAATTAATTGGCTGTCAATTCATTGGTAGTTTTGATTAAGAAGATTCCTATGGAACCAAGGAACATCTGGAAAATGTTCATGTTGTAAACAGGAGATTCATGCTTGCATGAAGTATTTGTTGACTCATTGCCAGAGCAGTTTAATAATTGCATGACTATGTAAGTTCCAACTGTAATTTTTAAACTGTATGATATCATGTTTATTTCCTGTCCTGCACACGTGCCTAGATATGATAGGTGGGATTATTTATCTACCTGACCAACCCTATAAATGGTTGCTTTTCCTTGGCACAGGAAGTATTTAATTGCATCATGAGGATTATTGATGGTTCACTGCAAGAGGTGTTATATGTCAATAATGGATTTTCAGTTATGGGTTTTTCAAAAGTGAGTAGGTATTAGCATAATAATGGATAAAGTATATGAATTGAGTAATGGCTGGTTTAAATCTCTTAGATCTCTTATCACACTGCAGTGTTGGGTTTCATATTGCACAAATTGGCACATTATTTAATCCACTAGACAAATATTCTAAGTTTATCAGTTGGATGATTGCCACTTATTTAACTGGTTAAATACTATTGAATATTCCAAGAAATTCAAAGTCATTACTTCTCTTTTTGTTGTAGTAACTCTTTATTAACAAGAATAGAGTAAGGATCATTTGGACCTAGAAAATGTAAAACTTCTGTTAGTCTGATTCTAGTAGTAGGTACTAGAATCCATATCCAAAAGGGAACTGTCTCTATTTAAAATTCCAGTGAAAAATGGAATTTATTCAGTTATGCAAAGTTTAGTTAATAGCATTTTGATAAGGAAGAGCATCTCAATTTTCAAGGAATCCAGTGGTCCATAAAATGCTACCTTAAATTCTGTAAGATTATAGCCTAAAATGATTTTTATTATTTAACACTAGACATTAAATGCCCAGTCTAGGTTTTTATATTAGAATATGAATCTGTCTTATACAATTCCTATAAAGACAGATAAAATGATATATGTGGAAAATCCTTTGAAGTGTTAAGTAACGTCTGTCTTTTTAATTTTCAAGAGGACTGCATCTACCTCTAGACAATTGTGATAATTTCATTTGGTGCTTCCTTACACAGGTTAGTATACAGTTTTGACTAACATTCAGTAATTTACTTGTCCATAGTTTAATTGTCATGACCATCAAGTAGGACAATGTCCACATCTGAGTTGGGAATAGCTGTAATAAAATATAATGCTGCAAATATGGAAAATTCTATTATATAAAGAACATAATCTGTGATTATGAATAGTCTAGGTTTGGTGTCTTATTTTAATTATTTTTCCCAAGATTCTTAGCACTACCTTGTACACCATACAGTTTAAGCCAGTTTGGTATAAAATCCAAAGATATTTAGTAATACTGCATGATTCATTTTTAAATGTACAGTAAAATGGATAAGTTGTATTTAAGATAGGTAATATCTGCTTATCAGATTTATCCAAAGGCAAGATGACACCATCCCTCAAAGGAAACTTAGAGAAAAAACCCCTCACCTGCTTCCTATATTTTCAGTGAATCTAGGGATATCCTTCCATTTTAAAGATAAATTATTTGGAATAAACACTACTTTAAATATTGTTCTCCAGTGATAACAGTTTTAAAGACTTTCTTATAGCTGTATCAAACAGATTTTAATAAACCCCTTTTAAAACATTTGGCAGGCTCTATTTACTGGATCAACAGAAGTGATCCAAAATGCCTTTCACTGATGAGCAGAGCAGTGACTGTGATTCTTCAAGATCTTCAGAAAGTGCAACTTCTTCATCTAGTGACTCTGAATACTCAAGGCAGAGTTTTACCAGTGATTCTTCAAGCAAGCCCAGTTCTCCAGCCTGTAAGTAAGAAGCACATACTGGGATATGTGCCTTTGAATTGCCAAAAGGGTCTGGGATAAGTTCAGGTTGGATATGCAGATCCTCCTCCATTTGGAGGAGAATGTTGGTGAACTATTGTCTTCTGGCCTAATTTGAACATTTGTAGGATTTGTGTCAAAGATGGACAGTGCAATGACCCTGACACTTCTAGATTGTGTCCTCAGAACATTCAAAATAATTTCCCAAATTGTGGAAAATTTCAGCAGTTTCCTAGGGGAGTTGAGGCTGGCCACATTTTAGAAGGGTTTTTTTTAGCTATCTTCCATGACATCATACCAAGTCTTCTGGGTGAAAAAGATTGCCAGAATGTGAGATTATTGTTAACCTATAACCAGCATGGGTTTGGGTTCTAGCAGTTGCCCATATATTGATGCTGGGCATTAGTAAAGATGTCATGAAGGACTTCCCTGAATTATGTTTATAATTGCCATTAAAATGTATTAGCCCAGAGGTCCCCAACCTTTTGGGCACCAGGGACCGGTTACGTGGAGAGAGGGTGCGTGATTTTGTGTGCTGCCTACATCCTGCGGATGGGGATTTGCTTGTTTGTGTGGACTGGTTTCTGGCATGCCGTGGCCTGGTACTGGTCTATGGACTGGGGGTTGGGACCCCTGTCTTAGCTTATCTGTCTGCAGAGAAATGCCAGCCATATCCTTAAGTACCTTTTAAAATTTTGCTGAAAAAGTATTAAATAACAAAACATTTGAGTTGTCCTCTAGCTGAACTAAATGATCATCTTAGAACATGTCCAAAATATTCTATAACTTATGGGTATACTGGAAATGTAATTTTGTGCAAAAACATTTCACTAAGATAATGCTTGAAAAACTTTACTTTGAATAGAATGTGTATTTCCTCATTTTAATTCACTTCTGTCTAGTGTTTATTTACTCACTGATTGTATTAATACATTCTTAGTTGGATTTCTCTATTAAAATATCTTACACCTGAGTAAAATGGGAAAATAATAACATTTTTGTATATATAGAAGCAATAGCATGCCAATAAAAGGAAAACATTCTGTTTCGAACATATATATTTAGATACATATTTTAAAGAGATTTTATTAAAAGAGATTTTATTAATTGACTTCAAAGAGCAAGCAATTTCTGATGTGCAGAGATTAGAGTTGGCCTTTTCACTAAAGAGAATGGGCCAACTGTGGCTGAAACTTGGTGCAGTGAAAAACATCTTGAATCTCTGATGTTAATCTGTCTCCTTCAAGTAAAGTTATAATTCCTGTTTTATTTCTGCTGTCAAAATAAAGTACACGTGCCAGTTTGATTAGCGTTTGTATCGAGCAGGGGTGTCAAACTTGCAATGTCACATGATGTGTCGCAATGTATCGCAACTTTTTTGCCATTGCCGGGAATGGGGTGGGTGTGGTTTCGCTATGATGCATCCAACCCACGGGCTGGCAGTTTGACACCCCGGGTATAGAGGGTCAAGTACAAAGGAGGAATTCTCTGGGACAGCACATATTAATCAGGGCTTGCTGAGCAAGGAACAGTTGGCTGATTTCATAAACCATGGTTTCAGCTACAGTAGGATGCTGATGGAACATGCAGGCCAAATCAAAGTGCAGTTTGACTTAGTATGGTATGTGAACCCAGTTACAGAATGGTGGGGAAGCTCAATTAACTTGTCCTTAAGTTTATTTCTAAGCTAGTCTATTGCTTCAGGAATAAACACTAACATCCTGTTACAAGAACAACGAGAGGGGAACAAAGACTGGCAGTTTTTGAATTGCATTCCAGGTAACAAAATCTTCCAGTTTGGAATTTGCCAAAAAAGGAGATATTTTGTGAAAATACAAGTTCAAAGTAATGTTTTTTAAAACACTAAATGAAGAACCCAGAAATGAAAAATATTGATCTGTTTTCATGTTGAGTCAATGTGGCATGTGTTTTATTTCTTGATTCCAGCAACAAGCCCTCCCAAAATGGTTACGTTTGATGAAATGATGGCAGCTGCAAGGAATCTCTCAAACCTGACTCTGGCTCATGAAATTGCTGTAAATGAGAATTTTCATTTGGAACGCATAGAGCACCCACACAACAGGTAGGTTCTAAAAAAGGGATGGAAAAGGGAGCCAGTTTTCTGACAAATCAACAAGCATTCACAGATAGTTTGCACAGTTTCAGGGGTCCTTTCAAATGTTCATCTTTTGGTACAGAATGTGTATTCAAAAAGCTAAGCAAGTTTTTTTCAGGTTACTCTTGTGATTCAAACTAATAAGCCCATGAAACTTACACATTGCTACTTTAAAAAAGACCCCGAGCATACAATATTCCTATAAATACCGGTTAAGGTATCACACAAATTGTGACCTCTGTAACAACTGTAATGGCCCATTTCACAAATAAATTGAACCCTGATCCTTGGTTTATAAACTGCCATGGCTAAGATCTTTCTGTTAATGAAATGATAGGTCCTCTAAGCAGGAACTTGATTTGACTTTTGTAGTTTTAACACTATGCTTCCTTTGAATGTATATACTGTCCTGTCTTCCCATCTCACACCTGACAGCTTGCCTGGAAGGGTTAAACAAATTGTACATAAAGCATTCTGGGATGGCCTAGAAGAAGATTTGAATGAAGACCCTCCTGAGTATGGGCACGCAATCAAACTGTTTGAGGAAATTAAAGAGGTGGGTCTTTGGTCCTGCTCTCTCAAGCTAAGTTTGTTTTTGTCTTGTTGGTAAGCAGCCATGAAGCAGGTTCTTTACATTGGCATTCTGTAAATCAAAGTTATAGATGTAAAGTTGCAGCCTCTCAAGATGTCCCTAGTCTGACTGTCTTTCAGGTATCTTGGCCATCGTGGTTGGGAGAATGGTAAAGTTGAGTTTGAGCACACCTGAGAGCCAATGAGGGTGGGGAGGGCTGCTGAAAAGTATTATAACAGATAGAAAGAAATGATAAGGAAAATTTATATGTAGATACAAAATAGCATGCTTTTTTTTGTTTATGATGGCATAGCTGCCAGGGGCAGAACTGCATAATGTTTGATATCACTCATTGTGGCACCTCTCCTCTAATACTTGTTCTTACTTACAGGCTTCTGGGGGTATGATAGGGACCAGCATTTTCAACAGTCTGATTATGAGAGAAAAAATGCTGATTTGGCCAGCTCTTACTATATTTCCCTACATTGATGTTAGACTCTGATGTAGATTGTTATATGTTCAAGGTGACCACAATAACTGCTCAGCTTATCCTGTCAGTACTGAAAGCCAGTTAAAAATGTGTGTGCCTGGCAGGCTTTGCCTGAAATTTATGTGTATTAGTATTTGCATGCTGAGTATTTAAGCAGGGCCTCAATGGGGTCCTGCTAATACAACTACAACATTACATTATATAACATCATAACATTGTTTTGTAGTTGTTAAAGGTTTTGCGGTGGGTGGGGATGGGATGTCTGTGTGTCTGTACGAATGCATACCTTTGACTTAGTGTTGCCTCCTGGCAACCGCTTGGGCTACTCTCTATAGTTTTGTTGGCAAGGTGTTTCAGAAGTGGTTTGTCACTGCCTCCTTCCTAGGGCTGGGAGAGAGTGATCAGCCCAAGGTTACCCAGCTGACTTTGTCTCTGAGAAGTAGAACTCATGGTCTAAGCCTGATGCCTTAGCCATTACACCAAACTGACTTTCTTGTTGTTAGTAGAACTCAGATGTACTTATTAATTTTTCACAAGGTTTTTGAGCTTCCAGGCAGTTCAAAATTGCCTCCATGGTTTTCCCTGACTTTTTTGCCCCGTAAATTAGGCAGTTGGGGGGGGGAGCAAACTGAACCAAAATCACTTTGTTGTTAGCTTTGTGGCCACTTAGTTCCTCCAAATGACACTTTTGTGAAATAATCTAGATGTGGAACAGCATGTACCTGTTTTGCATCCAGATATGGCATTCACATCATTTGAATGAAAAACTGTACAGAGGGTAACTTCAAGTGGCAAGATGGGCAGGACTCATAATTGCTCTTGAAGAGGAAAATTTGGCACATACAACATAAAGCCAAATTCCTGAAATTCCTCCTAACTTGTGGGATTGACTGATTCTCTCTACATGTGTGTTTGACCACATGAAACACACATTGCTATTATGGGTCATTAATTACAACTTACTTGACTTCTGGTTTTAATCTTGCAGATCCTTCTTTCTTTTTTGAATCCGGGGGCTAACAGGATGCGCAACCAAATTTGTGAAGTCCTCGACACAGACCTTATAAGGCAGCAGGCTGAGCACAATGCAGTTGATATCCAAGGTCTTGCAAACTATGTCATTAGCACTATGGGGAAGCTGTGTGCTCCAGTAAGAGACAATGATATCAACCAGTTAAAGCCCACTGGGAATATTGTAACATTGTTGAGGTTGGTATGTTAACACTAGGTGGTGATTAAAAGAATGATCCAAATCAATCTCCCCCAAATTTCTAGGTGTCTTATACCATTTAGAATTCCCAACTAGCATTGCTGTGGAGTCCTTCCATTCATATTTTACTGTTGATAGTCAGACATTAATAATACTTACCATTGACTAAAGCATTGCTAACTGAGGAATTCTAGGAGCTGAAGCCCACCAACCCAAATTTGAGAAACCCTGGACTAAAACATTCTATGTACAATCACCATCTTCAGTCTGACTTTAAACTATGAATCTTTGGCCTTTTTTTTTTTTAGTTTTCTGCTTTTTCCCTATCCCGTCTTTTGTAAAAGCAACCATCCACTTCCATGTTATTTTTGTTCTTGTAAAAGAAGCATCCTTTCATTATATTTTCTTATGGTTCAACTCAGCTTTTAGTGTTGTTTTAATCCCAATGGATATCAAGTCTATCTTGATGGCTATTTGCTTTTTAAAGCTAGTTGCTTAAGAGTTTAAAAAGTGACTTTTGCACTACCAGTTTCCCATAGGCATCTGGTTAAGCCACTGTAGGAGCAGAATAGATAGGATTTGTGTTATCATTTCTTGTGATCTGTGTTTGCAGTAGCTATAGGTTATATAAAGATGTAACTATAGGAACATTGCAGAACAGCTGAAATTCTGCTCAGTAGCTTTACAGTTGCATGCCTTATCTTTGAAGCTTGGATAGGATGTAGTTTCTTATGAAAACTAAACTCTTGTTTAGTTATAATAATAATAATGATAAAGTTGGTAGGGACCTTGGAGGTTATCTAGTCCAACCCCCTGCTCAGGCAGGAAACCCTATACCATTTCGGACAAATGACTGTCCAGTTTCTTCTTAAAAACTTCCAGTGTTGGTGCATTCACCGCTTCTGGAGGCATATAGAGTATATATCATGTTCACATTGTGAGAAAGGACAACCGACAAAGTATGTAAGTACAGTGCTTGAACATACTGCAGATTTGTTATTTCTCTATTCTTTCAGGCAAATATTCCATGTTCTGGATCTCATGACAATGGATATGGTTAATTTTACCATTCAGAGTCTTAGACCTCACCTTCAGCGCAACTTGATAGATTATGAAAGAGCAAAATTCCAAGATATACTTGAAGAAACTCCAAGTATGTTCTTTGTTTACATAAAATGGAATAGACAACGCAGTGGCAACAAAGGCAATTATAAGAGATCTGAAGCAGTTGAGCAAAAACCTGCAACAGATTTGGGGAGAGAAGTGAAGTATTCTAAAACTTGTTAAGGATTATGATCAGTAAAAAACCTTGAGTTGCAAAAATGTTCTGGCTTACATGTTTTACTGTTTGGATGTTTCTTACATTGTATATTCATGCATGATTATGTTACTTTGTCATGTTGTAAGCTTAGTCAGTTTTTAAAAACACTCTAGTTTTCAAGATTCACCTTTATTATCTTTTGGTGATTAGGTCCTGGAGTTATTCATTCCCATAGCTTATTTACTGAACTGGGTACATGCCTTTGTAAAACAAAAATTACAAGTCTGCTCTTTCTTATCTCTGTCTCCAAATGTTCAGGTGCCCTAGACTTGACAACCGAATGGATAAGGGAATCAATACAAGATGAATTATCTTCTATTTCTGGTGAAATGTCATCATCCCCTGGTGCTAATGGGATCTCAAAACCAAACCTTAGTCCAACTGTGCTGTTAACAAACAGCTACCTGAAACTGTTAGAGTGGGATTATCAGAAAAAAACAATTCCAGAGGTAATTTGCTTTCTATCTTAGCACTTTAAGATAGAATATAAATAAGATAGAATAAAACCTTTATTCTCCTTTTTCCTGTAACATACATAGTGGATAGCAATTTATACTTAAATCATGGTTGGCTTAACCATGATTTATGGAATGAACCACAACACACTAATCCAAAAACATTTTATAGGTTAGCATGTTGCCTGAATCTATGCCAAGAGGCTGTTCAATAATTATTACCATTCATAATGTCATGGATAGATTTTTGCAAGAAGATTGGATAAAGCTGACTCCCTTTTATGAGAGCCGATAGCTTGACAGTCATTCATTTCTTTTCATTATAATATTTTGCCTTGTATTTGATGTGATTGGTTATTAATGAAGCCCGACTCTGTGGTAACCTACTTACTTTATCCTATAGAAATTAATGGGAACACCTAACTCTACAGCAGGGGTGTCAAACTGCCAGCCCGTGGGCCGGTTATATCATACGGAGGCCGTGTTCACCCCAGCTCCGGCAATGCAAAAAAAGTTGCAATATGTCATGACACATCATGTTACGTGGCGAGTTTGACACCTGTGCTCTACAGACTATGCTTCCATCAGATTTGATGACAATCATTGTTTTAATAATTTTAAGAGACAGGACAAAGTCATGACAGTTAAGACTATAACACCTAGTCTTAAATGCCATTTAGTACCTTCAGGTTCTTAAAATTTTACTATTTTAAATAGCAATTATTGAGGAGCAACAACAGAAGAAGAATAGATCCTCCTATTCGCATTTGAGAGCTTCCTAAATTTATCTGATTGGTTAATGTGTGATATAGAAAGCTGGGATGAGCCTTGGGCTTTAGCTAGTACCTATGTGGGCTCCATTTGCTCATTAATCTAATTTTCATTTAAATTTTTATAAAATAATATTTATAAAGAAAGGAGTATGGGCATTTAGCATTTGTATTACCAGCAGTATTGAATATAATGAAAATATGGTGGTAGTTCTCAGGGGATTTTTTTTATCCTGAACCTGATGGAAAAAGTTGACATTCTCACAAAGATATACTTAGATGTTAAATATGGTCAGATGCTTGAGGATTATTCCTAAATGTTCCAATTGTTTCAGACACTAATGACAGATGAAACTCGCCTTCAAGAATTATCCAGGAAATTGAACCAATTGAAGATTGTAGGGTGTATTTCTCTAATAACAAGCAACATGTTACCTGCAGTTATTGAAGATATTCCAGACTTAGTTGAGAAACAAAAAAGAATTTCTTTTGTTTTGCTTGAAGGAATGCATAAGGAGTAAGTAAACACATGAATGACTGAATAATGGTTTTTTTAATAGACAAAAGCATTATGTGATAGCATGTTGTTTCTAATCTCCTCCCCTCTTCCTTGCAGGAGTTTTGATTTAAAAGAAGCTCTTAATACAATAGGTGTTCAGACATGTAACGCAGTAAATGAATCATTCACAGAGAGAGGCTTTCAATTATTAAATAAAGAAGTTCAAGCAAATTTGGTAGGTCAGCTCTGCAATATTGTTGAAGAAGACAATGCTGTCATCACCTTAATTGGTTAGTGATGAATTACTTGATATATTCTTACTATGAAATGTAAATTTAAATGTACCTATGTGCCTATGATTCCCGAGCACTCTGTTTTATACATGTATTTTTAAAAATCCTCCCCTTGTCCCCATTGTAAAGATTGGGTCCACCCACTTCTTACATTTAATAGTACATTACTAGTGTTAGATTTAGATTTCAGTTGCAGAATCCAGAAATCCTAGCTTCCCTAAATGGTTAGCCTGGTTTTAGCCAGATTGTTATTTGAAAGGAGCACAAGTTCAGGAAGGCAGCTAGCTTTGTCTCTATTTAAAACATGGATGAACCCTGTCATTAGCTTGCAATAGTTTATGCAGAAGGATCTTCCCACTGACTGACTGTGACAGTGTTAACTGTTGAATAAACCAGTTGACTGGGTTGATCACACATTTTACAAATCAGTGCTGAAATTCACTTAACAAAATGCTGTAAACCAAGCAAACAACATTATGACTCAGGATATGTGAATCTTGGCAGACATGGAGTTTGCTAAGGTTTTGAGAGCAGGAATTGGAAACCTATGGCTCTTTAAGTATTACTAAATCATAACTCTCATATTGTCCTCACTGAAAACGATTGCTTTGTAGACTTCCCTGAAAGAGGAAAGATTTCCTCGGTATAGATTTCCAGTGCATTTTGCAGTCTACATGTCAATCTTTCATAGATGTCAACTTCTATAGCATCAGTATCAACCAGAGTGCCATCTCTATAGCCATACTGCCTTTTTTGATATGTGAATGCTTTGCAGTTAATCAGCATGTTAGTTGATCAGTTTTCATTCATCATGAGAAATTAATGCTGTCCTAAATAATGCCAGGAAGTCTAATTGTACATCTATGTGTTTTTTTCCCTTTTTACAGGTAAACGAATTCATTTGTACATGAAAAGCTTGCTTGCTTCTCCATGCTTTCAAAAATCTATGCCTACAGTTCCTGGAGGTCTTGGTGTGATTCAGAAAGAGATAGAGACTATTGGATCGCAGTATGCTAGCATTGTTAACCTTAATAAACAGGTTTATGGACCATTCTATGCAAATATTTTTCGAAAATTGCTGTTCAATGAGACCGAAACAAACAAAGCAGAACTTGAGACTTCTTCCAACTGAAATATGTACAGCTTCTTTTTTGTTCCCTCCTTTTCACAATATTTATATTGTGATCTGCATTCTTCTTTTTTGACTATGCATAGCTTGCAGTGATGACTGTTAATGGAAGACAGAGAGAAATGTGTCTTTAACATTATACAGATTATAGTCAAATAAATAAAAGTTCCCTCCAAATTAAAGCAATTACTAAATTTTTTTTTTTTTTTAATTGAAAATTTTTAAATTTTTACAAAAACAAATCCCCTTCCCATACCCCCCCCAACCCTACCTCACCCCCCTCCTCCCCAACCTCCCAAACCCTCCCCTAGACTTCCCAGAGCTGAGTACAGGCTTAATTGAGAAAAAAACTTAAAACACTTTTAAAACCTAAACAAATTTAAATACAATCATCATTCTATATAAACTCCCTCCAAAAACGCAAATTTAAACATTACTTTCTTTGAATATCTATAGCTATAATGTAAAATCTAATTTCTCCCTCTTTCTTTATCCTAATACAAAATAAATAAAAGTTCCCTCCAAATTAAAGCAATTACTAAATTTTTAAAATGTAACTTTTGAAAGGATTGTTTGTAACAATGGCACTTATTTACTGTAACTTCTTTTTCTTACACAAATATTTCAGATGTGTATAAATGCCCACAGTAATATGAATCTTTTAAATGCTTAATATGCTTATGTGAGTGACTATGGTGCAATAATATAAAATGTATATTTCAAGATTTAATCTGAAATAAATGTTAGGGCATTTGCCTTCTGCCTTTACCCCAAATGGATTGCTCAAGGAAGCCCCCCCCCCCATTTCTCTTTTCTCACAAGATAATAGGGATGTGTCAAATTTGTCCCAGGCAGTTTCCCATTTTGAGCCTTTAATGTATGCAGTCTTCATAATAGTTTAATAGCAATTGCTTAGAATTTAGTAGCCTCTGATTTCACCTGGAAGAGTAGTTCATTTTTTTTAAAGGGAAGTCATGATATTTTAACTGACTTGCTTAACAACTTGCTGAATTATATACAAGGTATATTTAAAAAGAAATTCTCAACATTGAAGGGCTAAAATACATTTAATGTATAATTTTTTGTTTACTACCAGCATGAATCAGAATTTGAAAATGGACAGCTTAAGAAAGATGTATGATATTAAACAGCAAATGCTGAACATATGAACACTTTTTGCAGATTTATGTTAATAAATAGTCCCAGTTGATATTTACTTGCTTTTTTCCTAATAAAAAATGTATTATCATTTTAGCCATAACATGCAATCCTCTTACCATATGATGCTTCTGAAGTGATTGTCACAAAGACTTTCAAGAACGACCTTAATGTTTAAAATAACTGCTGATACATACCTAGGTAATTGTTCTTACAGAAATAGAACTGTGTACATCAGCCCATCAACCTGGTGACAAGCAAGGAGTTCTGAAAGTTAGAATCTCTACAAAATCAGAGAGATATCAGATTGAGGAAGGCTGATATGAATTCTTTTTGTAAAAAATCTCTATTAAATATATATTGCTAGGATATTTTAGGAAAGAACCATTTTCTTTTTCATACGTGTCAATGCCACATGGGACTGAACAAAATAACTTTTTGTGATAAATATTTGTTCAGCAATCCAGAGGAGCTTATGACAGCCAACTTTAGTTTTACAAAGCAATTTTCTTAAATTGCTCAGTATCTTAATGTTTTTTAGAAGATCTTCCTTGTTCTGGTATCCCTTGCTCTCAATATTCCACCTTTCATTTTTCTAAATAAATTTTAGCAGGTTTCAGAAGAGAGGGTGTGAGATGATTGTAGTAACTATCAAAATAGGTATATGGCTAAAGGAAGTATGTACTGAGCCACAATATTTGTTGACTCTGGTGACTTGTATCAAGAAGTGAATATGTGAATATCCGATATATAGTGAATAAAGTATGGCCTTCTGATGCAGTACTATAACTTCTAGCATCCTGTATGTTGATCGTATTAGTTATGGCTGTTAAAAACTGTAGTTCAACAAATGGAGGGCTATGCTTTACTAACCCATGCCATCTACAGAAAAAGCAATTATCTAATTCTTAACCTTGAAATTTAAAAAGTGTAAAATATTTTGGACCTATATGTACCTTGATAAGTTTGTGAAGCTATAATATTTACTAAAAAAACCCCTTTCTGTAATCATGTTATGGTGTATGATGATCTGTTTTTAAGCATTCTACATTATGCAGGATGATCAAGTGGTGAACGTATGTCTCCACAAATTTTTAATTTACCTAGAGGATTAGATCTAAATTAGTTTAACCTGGATACCATTATAAACAATGGAACAAGTTAAACAAAACAAGTCCCATTTATTTCAGTGGGTGTTAATTGCAATTAAGTGTATGAATCCAGCCTATATTTATTGTACAATGTTCATGCAGAAGATAATGTGTGATTTTTATAAATGACTTGAAAGGGGCATTTTATATAGCATGGTATGTTTATTTAAGAGTTTTTGAATATCTCACAACTAACTTTCATAATCTCTTCGATGTTCAGAATGCTTGGTTAAATACAGTTGTTCCTCTTGCATGTTACTTACTGATATTATTGAAGTACATTTCCTTCCTTTGGCTAAAGTTAGATATGTACGTAATTGGTTCATTAAGTGGTTTTTGTCTTAAATGTATTCATTAAATTTGATTTCATTTAAAATGTGTGGAGATTATCTCTCATTTCAAGTATAAATACAAAAACATGAAGACAGCAGCATAAATGGTTGCGGGATCTACAGTAATTCTTGGATATTTTCAGTGGATAGTTTAAGGATAACAATCCTTACTGGCAAGGGGAAGCAGAGAAGAAGTAAAATCAAGTGAAATGGCAATAAATGTATGCTGTATCAGAGCCATTAAATTAGGCTATACTGTTTTAGTCAGTACCTGGAACATGTCAAGATGTATTCATGTTTCTACTTACATGGCAACTGACATAATCACTTAAATATCTAACAGCTGCCCATTTCAAGCTTAAACTTCTTTTTGTTTTTGCTTACCTGATACCATCAGACAAACTGTATCTATGTAAAATACTCAACCAGATCAGTTAAAGACTGACTATGAAGGACACAGGGCACTTGGACTGCAGAAGCTCAGATTCAATTGTATCTGCTTAGCTATGGAAGTCTGACAGGTGATTTGAGCCATCATTCTCAGACCTATTTCACAAGGTTGTTATTGAGGGGGGAGTACTATTACATCTGCTTTAAGATCCTGGAGAAAAAGCAAAATATCTTGCAAATAAAAAATAAACTTGAAGGTACCACACTGAGACTGAAACTAGAAATAAGTCAATTGCAGATTGCAGACAATAGAACTTGTATTTTATTATTATAAAAAAAATGTATAAAAATATACTTACATATCTGTGTCCAAAGAGATACTTAGGAGAATTCTGCAAATATAAATGTATTACTAAGCATAAATATAAAAGCATACCACTGTCGCTTTAAAATGCAGATTTTTTGATTCTCTGAAATCTTGCAGCTCCTTTAAAATCATGTCTGAATCTGGCTACACTCAATCCATGCACAAAATTAATTATTTCAATGGGTTTACAGTAGGCTTAAAAATAAATGCCAGCTATTTTAATTGTTACATATTAATCTATAAAAGAAATTTACAACTTTATAAATGGACAAAAATGCTGAACTTTACTAATGCACATACCAAGGAATATAGATTTGCTACCACATGCCACATCATAGAAATGCCACAGGCACAGGACATTGTGCAACTCAATCCCTGGGTGCCTTTGGCTAATCATTGTCTCTTTGATTAACTTCTTTGCAGGGTCATGCACTTTATATGCATAATATAACTGAGCTTCAACAATCAGGGCAACCATCTAATAACACATAGAAACACAGAATATGCTTAAATTTTTGCTAGTAGTTCTTCAGATTTTTGCATTCAGACATGGTCTAGTTGGTATACCTTTTTATTCTGAAGGAAGCCTGTAGATTGCACATTAATATTTATGAAATAAAGCCTGGTCACATAGAATTGGCACATACATTTAAACTCTAAAGCACTGTTTCTCAAATTTGGCGACTTTAAGATGCATGGACTTAACTGCCAGAATTCCCCATCCAAACTGAGTCAAAGTCCACACAACTTAAAGTTGCTAAGTTTGAGAGAAGCTGCTTTAAAGGATGTTCTGTTCGAACATCCCAATGTTTCTAATTATTTTGACTTACTATTTAATTTCTTTACAATCAAAAACTGTAGACCGGGAGGATTAGTACGGGGTAAATAAACTCTGCTCTTGGTGAAATAGTTCCGTTCAAGGAGCCTGAATTACACCCACGGACAACAATAGGCATCTAATTCTGATCAAGCGCTTTCATTTGCTCACGACAAATAAGCTTTAATAGGTTATTGAACGGAACTTCTTTTCAGTCGGTGAGTTGCAGAGGGGACAGATTTGAAGAATACACGCATGCGCTTATACCCAGGAAACGCTGGGTCTGCAGGGCAAGCGTTCTGCAGCATGGATGCGGCGGAGTTGGGAGCTTTTACTCCCGAGCAAGCGGCGGCTCCTGTAAATAAGGTGGAGGTGAGCGAAAGCAGCGGGACCAAAACAGAAAGCGATTGTGGACCTGAAGCTTTTTAAACTTGCAGACAAAAAAATGAGAGTAAATCTAGTTTCAGAGGCTTCTGATTACAATTTCATTATATAAGTACTTTTCTGACCCTCTTTTTACTATTGGATATAAAAGCGACATTAGTCACTCAGTAAGATGAAGCATAGAATAGGTAGTTACACTAAGTCAGACCCTCTTTCCTTCTCAGCATCCTGGTGATTAGAAAAAGACTCAATCTCCTGATAAGTAGGGCTATCCTTGATAGAATTCTCGGTTTTCTAAGACAAGAAATCCAAAGATTGATTTAAAAAAAATAATTCGGTGGATTAGTAGATTTGCTAGTATTAATGTTCCTGTATATAATACTATATTCCCAAAGCAGTAGTTTTTAATTCATCTCCACTTTTGACTGTAAGTGTGGGGACTAGATGCTATTCTTGTCTCCCATATTTCTCTTTTTAGAAACCAGAAGTTCTGGAAACTTTGTTGGAACTTGAGGAAGCCCAGATAAAACAGCTGTTGCTTCAACCAGTATTGGTATTTTGTGTTTGATCAGAGCAGCTTTGTTTCACCACTGAAGAAAGATGCTAATGGGTGCTTCAGTAACTTTAGGTGCTTGTTCATCTCTCACATACATGCATTTTACCTGTGATCTTTCTTGACAAATTCCTATCAAAGTAAGATATTTAAATGGTATAGTAGAGCATTAATAGAAGCAATAATGGAAGAACCTAATGGGAGATTTGATTTGCCAAAGTAAGCCAATATTTCCAAGAATTTTGGTTTACTAGGAGTGCGTCAGTATGTTGCTTAATAACTTCTCCTTGACTTTAGATTTCTGATTCTAGCCAGAATCTCTGGTTTGCAGTTCATGATATCCTCCATGTTTTATTTAGCCCTCCATTTGATAGCACAAGCCATTTAGAAATAGCCAAGAAATGGAGTCCAACATTCTAGCTCATTCAGAGACAGAAACTTTGTTTCAGTCATTGGCCAATAAAAGTCAATAAAAGAAAGCAAAGTTAACCCTTAATATCAATGAGTATGGCAACGATTTGTGAGTCCCAGTATGCTAGCTCATTTACAATAAACTGTTAGCTATTATATGTGAACAAGCTCCTCTTATATTTACATTTGTTTGAGGGCCATGATTTAACCTGTTTGTTAAAGTAGCATGGCTTGAAGATCCCTAGCTATCTTACTTAATAGAGAATTTTAAATCTTTTGAAAATCTGAATGAGAGATCTGATAGGAAGTCCAATTCTGTAGAATAAGAAATAAAATATAAATGTGTTAAACTTGCAATCTTATGTACCAATATTTATCTTAATCAAAAGTTCTGGCATCTAATATTACAACATGTATCTAATACCTTCTAGATACATGTAATAAATGTATCAGTACATATTACCATGGATAAAGCAATAATGATAAAACTATTAAAAAATAAGTTACCTATTTTTCTTTAATTTATATTCCACATTTTTTTGACTCTTTTGACATTCTTTTGTTTTCAGGAGAAATGGAGACTACTTCCAGCTTTTTTGAAGGTTAGTAAAAAGTATGATCAGAGTAGGGAAATCTTTACCTTTTTTTACAAAGTAATTATATATAGTTGCTGGTTTTACTCAGTTGTTGTCTACAATAATGAGAAAATACATTTAAAATACAAATGCACTTTGTTATTCCTTCATCCGGAGTGCTAATTCTTCTGTAATATCGTGTTTTGCATAATATTACATCTTTTCTTTTTAATTTTACTCTCTCGGGTATTGCTGCCTTTGTGGTAACTTCAGGTACTGGGGAAATAGAAATACTGTTGGGACCAAATAAGGCAGTGGCTATTTGGTGGGAGGCTGCAATCTGCCTAGAGCAGGGGAGAGACTTAGGAGGGATGATTCCCCTTCCCTCTTTAGAGGTTGTATCCTGACCCAAGAAGTGTGTGTAAGTGGGAGAACCCCCCGCCCAATGGAAATACCTTGCTCCTTAACTCCAAGTCAGTTGCTGCTCGGTGCTTGTTATTCCCCTCTGATCTGGGGTGAAACCACTGACTGGCATTTATTAACAGTCGATGTGGGTAAGTGCTGAATTATGGTTTAATTCACCTTTCCATTTGTATTAAGAGTTATGCCTGGTGGTAGCATAGGCCTGCTTAAGTCATGAAAACATGTTTTGCATAATCTTTTGCTGCCTGAAGCATTGAATTTGTACTGACCTTTTTGTTTGACAACAAACAGGCAGTTGTTTTCAGGTCCTTTATGACTTGGCACCTCTCTCTGAATGGGCTGCTTAGATTTGGGGCACCTGGTTTATGGGAAAGCACCTTCTCTGGGGTGGCTCCCGGGCTGTGAAACACCAACCTTGTGATGAAACATACTACCGTAATATAATATATACAGTATACTATATGTACTTATTATACAAGGTAGATGTAAACGTCCATACATATTGCATAGTGCACGCTATAAAACTAATTTTCACCTTGCCAGGATGGCTGAATTATTTATGCAAAACCAAATTGATATTTTAAGTAATTTAAGATACTACGGAAACCCTTCAAGTAACATTTCAAAGTATCAAATAAATGAGATTTAAGCAGTTCAAAAGTTCTGTGTTTGTTTTCACTGAAGATAATCTTCCTATTTTAGGTAAAAGGACTTGTAAAGCAACATATAGATTCATTCAATTATTTCATCAATGTAGAGGTAAGCCATTTTGTTTTATTGAATATTAAAGCCTATAAGTAGTCCTTGACCTACAGCCGCAGTTGGGACTGAATTTGTCATAAATCACTGCCGTCATAAGTCAAGTTAGACTCAGTTTTACAATGTTTATTGTGGACATTAAATGAATCACATGGTTGTTAAGTGAATCCAGGTTCCCCAGTGGGTAAAGTCACAAATCATAATCATGTGGCCACAGGATGCTGCAACTGATGGTAAATGTGAGCCAATTGCTAAAAATCCAAATTTCAGTCAGGTGACCATGGGCGTTTTGCAACAATTGTAACTGCAAGTACAGATTGTAAGTCACTTTTTCCAAGACTATTTTAACTTTTAATTATTGTTAAATGAACAATCGTAAGTCAAGTACTTGTATAGCATATCCTTCAACCTATGTAAACCTTCTTTCATTTTCAGATAAAGAAAATAATGAAAGCCAATGAAAAAATTACAAGTGATGCTGATCCAATGTGGTATTTAAAGTAAGCCTAAATTTTATTCTGATTGTAGCGTGAATAACCTGAGCCTCAACTTCCATGGAGGCTTTTGTTTAATCCATAAAATCTGCCGCAAAATCTTATATGAAATGCTGCAGATGTACAGAATAACATATGATATAATTGATTTAGCTAAGATGGATTAATAGTAATATGGTTTTACTCCAAATAGATTTAATGAAAAAAAACTTTTTTTCTTGTGGTTAAATATTTGTAGTATTTAGTCTGATTTTTCTAAATATTCATAATTAATTTTAGTAAATAGAAATCTAGTAATATTAAACATGAACTACATATTTGATAGTTGATTCATATTCCATTTTTAATTATTTTTATTGGATTTTATCTTGCAGATATCTCAATATTTATGTGGGTACTCCAGATGTTGAAGAAAGCTTCAATGTAACAAGACCTGTTTCTCCTCATGAGGTATGAGCTTCTCTTCAGCACTTCATTTTGAAAATTATTTGACAACTATTAAATTAGAGTGAGTTTACAATAAGCTCTCAGTTAAGGAGAGGTGATCTATTAAAGTAGAATGATAGTGTACATAAATGTAAAAGATTTTTCTGCATATAATATTTGCACAGATTTTAACCATTGCATCTGAAATCCACTAAACCAACTACTGCAGGGATGTCAAACTCAATTTCACTGAGGGCCGCATCAGCATTGCAGTCGGGGGGCCGGATGGGTGCGGCCTACTGGGTGGGCATGGCCAGCTCTACATCATTCGCGTCAAGGGTGCCTGTGGGGGCCTGGGCAGGAGTGGGACAGATCTGAGGGTCTCTGGCAGAAGGGGGTAGGACCGGGGTAAGCGCCAAGGCATGGTCCATTTCTTCATTCCTCACAAAGGGTGACACCTCCCCAGCATGCACCCAGGGGGCGGGGCCGATGCGGCAGGGGCTGGTTCCTCGCTGTTTCCGGATGGCTTGGTGGAGGTAAGACTGAATGTGTTTCAGCATAGTTGGCCACCACAAAATTGTACATTGGCTCCTGGCTGGCCTGGGCCAGGGCCATGGCAGCAGGGGCCATTCCCTCACTGTTTCCAGGATGGCTTTGTGGCCACATGAAACCACTTCACAGGCCGCATCCCGGGCCTTGTGTTTGACATGTCTGAAATACTGTAATACTTTAGTTTACTATAATAGTATAGTTTATTCTCATGCTATCTATATTGCTATCGATAAAATCCTAGCAGTTAAAAACATGGTGGTCTCTGAGAAAAGCATTGAAGGAATGTTGATGGCTTCCCCATATGGAATTTTTTTTTTCCTTTTAAGTGTCGCTTGAGAGATATGACTTATTCTGCCCCAATTACAGTGGACATTGAATATACTCGAGGCAGCCAAAGAATTATTCGTAATGCATTACCCGTTGGCAGGTAAGAAACTAAATTAACCTTAGTTAACACATAACAGAATATAGTTAGGAACTCGGCTTGATAATGGGCATAACCTTGATCTGAACAGGTACCAAGGTTACAATTAGCATTTTATGGATAAAAGTTTGTTTGTTTGTTTGTTTGCTTATAATACTGGTCATTTTCACCTAAGTGTAAAGCAGAGACATTATATTAGTCTAGCACTTTGAATTTAATCTACCTTAGCATTAGAACACTCAGCTTAATCCTACCTAATGAAACTTCTACCTGTGGTCAGATAGTAACTTGAATCCAGCAAAAGTTGCAATAGTGGGTCTCTACCTCCAGGAATAGAATGTCATAGCTAAGGCAGGGTCTAGGCTTGAACTATTCTTTGTGACTATCCTCTTAATCACAGAAACAATTGTATTGAGCCAGGGGTTTTTGGAAGTTGGTTACCTTGTGGATGGCAGGTCCTTCACAACCTGACTTCATACTGAAGTCAAGTACCAGTATAGCCTCTGTTTCTGCTATAAAGAAATTAGATTTTATATGGATTTGAATTCATGTGGCATGCTGAAAAAAGGTAAAGAGAGCCAGTGTACTGTAGTGATTAAGGTGCTGGCCTAGACACCAGAGAGTGAGTGAGAAAAGTAGGAGCAGGAACAAGTATTCTGTATGTTCACTCTTTGAGTTACTATAGAATAATAAAGACAGGAGAAAAATAAATGAAAAATGTATCAATGTGTCAAACAAAATTTTTGGTGATATGGGGGCAGTAGATTCATAGTCTGCTAGTATGGTCAATATATTGTCTGTTCAAAAATACTTCTCTGAGCCGATTTTGGTGGGCTCTTATATTATTAATGTGGACCTTATGCATTTTAAAAGACAAAAAAGATTATGCTGGTTTGCTCTTTGATTTTGTTAAGCTTCAAGGCATATTTAAAGAACTAAAAGAGTATGTCAGTTTGTACATAGTGCTTTGCCTGTTGTGTTTTGTTGATGAGCTGCTAGTCCATTTAAATGCTGATATTGTACTGGCAAAATACTGGAAATGAGTGATGGTCAGTATCTTTCATTTTGCTTTTGTAATGCTAATGAATGCTATTCGTGCAATTAAGAAGCACTAGCAACCTTTTCTTGTTTGTAACCAGCAGCCACCTTAAAGCAATTAGAAAAACAAGGGCAACAAAGATAGCTGAGACACTCACTTTTTGTTGGGTGTTACACTTAGTAGACAGGTGACAAAATCCTCATGTCCATCTGCTATAGGGGATTGATACTGATGACTGTTGGCTGTGCAACCCAAGTTGCATATCTTGTTTATAGTACTTTTGCATCATGTGAGTTGATTGCAAGTAGCGATTGTGCTTTGGGGGAATAGGTCTCAACTTGGAGATCGTATTCCAGTCTGGTTTGGATTAACATCAGTGGAGAGGAAACAAGATTTAAAATTTTTTAGCATGAGAAGGGTCTCTGATTTGATTGGCCCTTTTGGATCTTGAGTCTGTGTGATGGGTAGATAATTAAATAAAAAAATGCAATTAAAATCTTTCCTGCAACGTCAATTCTAATATCAATATGCCCTGTAGCATTATTACAATTTTGTTTTATTGTCAAATCAAGAGTAAATAGTTACTCTTGATTCCTACAAATTACATGCATTTTCTTTCCTATTTTCATTTCAGGCAATTTAGCTTAAGTACTTGCGCAGCTTTGAATGTATATCCATATATTTTTATTGCATATGAAAACAGTTCTTTCTGCTTTCTGTATCTTGTTCCTCTGGGATATTGATGCCAGATTGCATATATATAATTTGATTTCTCTGTACTAAATGAATGAACTTTCTAAATCAACAACTCAGTAGTTAGGTTACAGATAGTCTCATTTATCGCCTGCCTCATTTATTGATCATTTGCAGTTATGACAGTGATGAAAATTTAACTTCATGATTAATCCTTGTGTTTCAGACCTTTGCAGAGCTATAGTTTTTAAGCTGCACAAATAATTATTTTTTAAACATAGAATGGTTGGCACAGCATGATTGTAGCCATGCTATGGAAATACCTATAACATAAAGGAACTCCTGCATTTATGTTAGCAGGTTAATTCAGGTTTTATGATGTAGTAATTTTTTGTATCACTATTGCTGGTATTACAGTCAAATAGAAACCATGCTTGACCCTTGCTTATTTAGCTAAAGAAATTCCTATATTTGCATATATTCACTGCATTGATGCAAGCATTTCTAATCTAAAAACAGTTGTGAAATATGAAAAGCTGCAAGAGAAAGTTATAAAGAATATAAGATATATTCATATCTCATTATTCAGTTTCCTGTTTATAGATCTCCTAAGGCCTACTTGTTATAAGAACTGTATTTGTAACAGTCCAAAAGGACTGATATAAATTGATTTGGTAGGTAAAGATCAATAAAGTTGCTTCTTTCTGCATTGCATGATTGGCTGCCACTAATATAAATAATATTAACATGATCCAAGTCATAGTCGATCTATGATAATGCTTTGCCTTGACAATGAAATAGGTCACTTCTCTGCTCATATATAAATACAAAAATGTTGTTTATTATCTGAAACTACGAAAAAAGACCTTAGCTATCACAATTATTACCTGGCTTACTGTTTTTCCAGTGGTATTTAGGTGATCTGTCAGAAGACCAGCTGATAAACCGTTAATTTATGCTATTTTTTTTCTTATAGGATGCCAATAATGTTACGTAGTTCCAATTGTGTTCTCACTGGGAAAACTCCAGCAGAATTTGCAAAGCTTAACGAGTGTCCTTTAGATCCAGGTTCCAAATTTATTTTCTAATATTCTTTGCTATTTTGGTTAAGCTTTGATTTCTTTTAAGATAGTCATTACTAAGATTTTGCAATCATGAATTAATGTGTAGTCTGAGATTTTGCAGCTCAAAGCTGCAGTAATGAAAACAATTACTAAGTGTCCTTTCAAGGAAAAAGCAGCATCAGTGGAAGTGGTATTTCATACAAGCGATTTACTTGTATTCAAATCCCTAATATTCCTTAAATTTTAATTAGCATATTTATATAGCTGTTCATCTCACAAACATGTGATTCTGGGCAGCATACAACACAACAACAGTGGGCTCATGTAGGTGTTAAATAGAAATGAAGAGAGTACCGAACCCTGCAGAACCCCACAAAATAAGGGTTAAGGATGGGACCTCTCACTCCCAACTGACTGACTGGAACTGGCCCCACAGAGAAAGCAAGTGACCTAGAACAATCCTCTGCCACCCAGTCCCAGTCCATGAAGCTGGCTCAGAAGGATACCATGGTAAATGGTATCAAAGGCCACCAGGAAGTCAAGAAGAGATAGATATACTACCCCTCTCCCACACCTATCAGAGAACATCTAAAAGAGTGACCAACGACATCTCCATCCCATATCCATATCCCGACTGAAAGGAGTCCAGGTTTATCCAGGGATTTATTATCTTGCTGAGGGTTTAGGAAATTCCAAATGCATATTTCAAAATTGTATAAATCTTAATTAGATTTCAGCACCTGAATAAACAAATATTCATTTTCTATTTGGTAGGCGGCTACTTCATTGTCAAAGGAGTGGAAAAGGTCATTCTTATCCAAGAGCAGTTATCAAAAAACCGAATAATAGTGGAAGCTGACAGAAAAGGAACAGTTGGGGCATCAGTTACCAGGTAGGTAAAAGAATTATTGAATAATTATCTCTTATGTTAAGCTTGACTGGAATTTAGAAAGTTATTTTAGAATTATTCAAGAACTTGGACATGTTGGGGACAGGTTCGTTTCAAATACTTCCCAACATAATATCCTAACACAAATAATCTTCAATATCCTTCACATCCACTTTCATCCTTCAGCCTCCCATTTAACATTCATTCACATTTCTTTCTCAGCTCTCTTGGTGCTCTTGATCCACTATCTGTCCCTCATTCACTTTCCCTCTCTTCTTCGTTGCCATTCTCTTTCCTTTTCTAATCAACAAAGACAAGTCCCACCCATCATCCAACCTCTGGCATGATTGTCTCCAAATCCAACTGAATCACATAGTCTGCCACCAGCTTCTGTTGCTTGGCTTTTTTGTCTGGCTAACCACTGGCCAGTCTCTCACTGACAAGCTGACTGGCAGCTCACTATGATTGTTCTTGCTGCCCATCAAACCTTTTAGCTATTCCTGGCCTGGCAGTTATAGTTAGCAAAACCTGTCCTCTGTCTGTGTCATCTTCTCATTGAGCACAGCTCAGAGAAACAGTTGATACAGTAGCTCATTTTCATTTTTTAACAGGAATCTATTTTGGGGCTATGAAATTCCAAATATACAAGAAGTCTTTGGACTTTTTCCTCTCTGAATAAAAAGTATAAATATTAATACTATATTCCTTTTTTCTAACTAATGCCTAGCTCTACGCATGAGAAGAAGAGCAGAACAAATATAACTGTGAAGCAAGGAAGGTTTTATCTGAAGCATAACACCCTTTCAGAAGATATTCCTATAGCAATAATCTTTAAGGTATTCCTAATAAACACCATAGTAATATTATTCTTAACTTCAGAAATTTGAAAAATTATTTAAAACAATGTGAGAACTTTAGTTTTGTGTGTATAAGTCCACTGATTTTGTTTAGGTCTACTGTTTTTTATCCAGCCTTTTCCAACCAAAGACTTTTTAAAATGGGTTCTGACTGCAGTTCTCAGAAAATACCTGGAGAAAAGGCTGCTTAGCAATGTACTCCATAGTGTAGAGTTTGAAAAACACTTTTACTCATTGGTTTTGAACACTTGGCTTGCATTTGGACATTGTTAGAATGTTCATACTGTTCTGTCCTTTTGTCTCTTTATAAGAGGAGAACAGAAATACAACTGAAGGAGAAAATATCTTGAGTAGGTGGAAAAAAAAGACATGAGTGAGAAAGGAGAAAAAATGTAAAAGGATGTGGCACAAGACTGGGAAATATGGTACTCTTTTATATCTTCCTTATTGCTTGCCTGCGTCTCTTAAAAGTTGACTTACTAAAAGCAAAGCATCTATCTCTAACATCAGATCTATTTGTGATCCCAAAAAGGTGGTGACAAGCACTATTTAGGTTCTGCTATGTGGGTGTTTTTTGCCTTGCCAGGCTCCCTAGGGCATCCATTTTGTGAACAATAAAGTTTTCTATAACTGTTATTTTGTGACTGTGATCATCACAAGCTCTCAAAATTCTAGATATAGTTCCAGATCAAGAAAGGTTGCCTATTTGTAAGAGAGTGAGTAACAAGACCTGACGATGACAGATAATTGCCAATGCCAGTACACACTGATCAGATTTTTGAGCCCTTTGATTGGAAATTTGTTATTAACTGTTTATGAGACCGTTTTAATGCCATAATCTTATATCTTTTAGATGTGTTGTATTACATCTCAGATTTGAAAAACATTGCCAGAAGAGGGCAGTGCTTGATCGCAATACAACAACCAAAAATGGGTTGGAGTGTGGGGCTGCTTTGAAATGTTATCTTTAGGGATTTTTCGGTTTTAATACTACATAATTTATTCCTGATAAGAAAAATCTTTCAATTCATTTTGCCAGATTAATTGTTTGTTCACATACATCAGAGAAGGTCATCAAATGTTCTGATAGCATGTCACTTTATTATTCACTTTGTGTGTTAATAACTATGTATTTAAATTTTAACTTTTGTGCCACATGCTATATTTTTCCTTAAAGCAAACATTTCTTAGAGCAGCATATGTGCTTAAAACTGTCTGTCTGAATAGCATTTTTAATATAGGAAATGGATAAATATTTTGCTGGCAGTAGGATATTAAGATAAGAGCAGGTTGTCTGGAGCATTTAAATGGTACACTACAGTAATACAATCCTGGTTATAGTATCATGCTTTGGATTTGGCTTGCAAAACATTTGCAAAGAAATTGTCACTATGGTATCTTCATTTAGTAATTATTTGAAATAAATGTTTATGTTTATATTTGTGTCATATGTGAAGTAGCAACTAACCTTTAGATAGTAATATTTTCATATAGTGATTTGCAAACCTGTCTGTCTAGTCTAAAAACAGATTATTTATACTCTCATAAAACCCCGAACAATCCTAAGCTCTTTGGGGAAATTTGTTAGCAACAGCCCATCTTTTTTGGATGAGTGTGAGATATAAATGCTGTACCAGTGAATAAGGATGAAATAATATATGATAAAATAATTTTCTCAAAATTATTGTTACCTGACACTTAATATGTAGTTTTTTTAAGAACTGTAATATACATTGATAACCTTTAGAAATCCTTTGAACATTTGGAAGTGTTCTTTCTCATATCAGATATCCGCTAATAGTTGGTCAGTTTGTTGGGGACTAGATAAAAATAGCTTTTCATGTTAAGGGATTTATTTTTAACATGATCTCTGCCACATGTTCACTAGCAAATCATCTGAATGATGGCTTGGTGGGTTCTCAGCTACAGGCTAACCTGAGAGGAGCAGATTACCTTGACCATTTCAAACTAGCTCTAGAACAAACTATAAAGTTGACACAACCTAGGTCAGTTTGAGGATCAATAATGAGAATGTGTTTCTGTTGCTTCTCATAACCCTCTCAGTAGCTTTGGCTAGTATTTTTTCTAGATAGCCTGAGACAATTGGAAATGGCTTTGTAGTGGTTCTATTACTATCTCACAGGTAAATTTTAGATGATGTTCCTTAGAGATAGTTGCTCTTCAAAATGGGAGCTATTATATGGTGTTCCTTGAGAATCCTTTCTGTTGCCAATGTTTTTCAAAATAACACTGCTGGATATGATCAACATGATACCCAAATCTATTTCTCTGTAACAGGAAATGATTTAGCTCCTCTAAATGCCTCTCTGTAGTTACTACTGTGCTGGGCTAGAGATAACAAATTAAAATTGAATTCAGACAAAATGTTTGTTGCAAGAAGCCATAATTGTGGGGGCAGGGGTGTAGATCTGCTTGTAAATGGAATTACAGCCTCCCAGAAGAACTGGGTATATGCATTGGGTTGCTTCTGGATGCAACTTTCCCTGGTTTCCCTGACATAAAATAGACAGAGCACTTTTTAATAGCTTTAGTTGATCAACTAACTACATCTCTCTCTGAAAATTGATAATATAACCTCCATTCTTCTCTACAGTAATTTCATTTATGTGGTGTTTGTATCTAACCTAGAAACTTCAGTGAAACAAAATTCAGTATAGTACTGTAGTTAGATTGATCTTGGGAAGAATGTGAAGTGATCACATATTTTGTGCTTAAAGCATTTACCAATTACTAACTTATTTGGGGCAAAATACAAAGTGCTGGTCATTACCTTTAAAGCTCTACACGAGTTAAATTCTGGTAGTTTAAGAGAATGCCACATACAAGAACCCCTTTCTTGCTAAGAGAATCTATGCAGATTCACTGACAATTTCTGCAAGTTCACTAGAGAAGTATCTCCTCTGTTGTTGCCTTAGCTTTTTAGAATGTCTTCTCTGCAAAGTTGAATGGCTAACAATTGTATTAGTTATTAAAAGACCTTCAGAAGAAATCTTTCAGTACAGCATTTGACCAAAGTTTTTCTAAAATTTAATTTTAACCGTTTACTTATTATAAGTATTTATTTAAATCATTACTGTAAATGTAATCAATATTTTAATTGTAACATAGTTTTTACTACACACTGCCAAGAAATAAATATTTTCTAAATTCTGAAGTCTAGCCCACGTTGTCAGTAATAATTAAATCTTTCAGGGGTTTTGAGATGGCCCAAGGTAAACCTGCAGGAAAAGAGAATTACTCAAATGCTAGAGGCAACTATCTCCCAGCCCATGTGGTGGCAACAAACAAAAAGTAAAACTAACAGCCTGTAAAGGAAATCATAGGAGAATCAAACACATTTTTAAAGAAAAATAAAGAACACCATCTAATATATTGAGGTAGGCAGTTCTACTTATTCCATTGCCACCAAGAAAGCCCCTTTCTTCTGTTGCTATTTGAGGGCAATGCTGCAAACAAGAAGGGCTCTTAAGTGAGCAGCTCCAAAATATTTAGACCCCCCCCCCTCAATGTTGTTAAATCCTAACTACTGTTGTGTTGTTTTATATGCATTTTTGACACAGTGTAATTCCAAGCAGACATGTGAAAGCAGAAGCTTTAACATTATCTGCAATTCACAAAGATCTGCACTGCTGTCTGCCAGTTTGAAACACTATTTATAGAGAGATTTGGGGAGATTTAAAATCTGAAAAGCTCATTTATATTGTAAGCCCTTTTTTTTCAATATAAAATATAATCTGGTGCTTATGAACTTCTGAGAAAAAAACAAAAGAACACGATTCTAAGGATAGCATTATGTGTGAAATCCTAACCTTCTATTTTTTGTAAGATTTGACTCATTACCAATACTCATTAATATTGCATCACAAAGAAATAGAGCTGGCTCCACTTCGTTGGTGGAGACAATACGTAAGAATGGCAGGTAACGGTAAAGAGGGCAGGTTATAGTTCTATATCTTAATTTCCTACCATTAGTATGGAATGCTTTTAAAGTTTCTGGTTTTTGTTTTCTTTTTCTGTGCTTTCCCATGTGTATCCTGCATTCTCCATGGGGGCAGGTCTACGCTTGCTAAGTATCCGCTGTGGCGTTTGTACGCCATGCACCTACCCAGTGCTGTAGTAACAATCCAGGTTCCTCTTCCATATGAAGCAGTGCTCAGAGGCAGGATTTGGTAGTCTTCAGTAATCCCACTTGAAATGCAGCTACTCCTGAGAAAGGGAGGTGCATATTGCGAACTTGATCAGTAATAACTTTATACAACCTTATTGGATTGTGTATATACAAGCCCCAATTCCTGTAGCTCTTCAGCTAGTTTATTCTGCTGCAGTTGTCACTTGCTATTTATTGAGAAAATGTATGAAGTTTCTTCTTTATACATCAGCCAATAACTTTCTAGTAAAAAGATACTGTCTCAACATTCATCTTTCTTGCTTTCAGTGCTGCTTATCAAGATTTCCTTTTGATGAGTAGGTGCCTCTGCCAATGCCAGATGGTCCTATTTCTGAGAGAACTTGCTTTTGCTTAAGCCAGTGTTTCCCAAACTTGACAATTTTAAGGCATGAGGACTTCAACTCCCAGAATTCCACAGCTAGCAACGCTGGCTGTGGAATTCTGGGAGTTGAAGTCCACATGCCTTAAAATTGTCAAGTTTGGGAAACACTGGCTTAAGAGTTTACTGACTACAATACCAAATTAGCATAAGCAAATGTCAGTGAGTTAACAGAAAGCCAACATTCTTTCTCTCCTTTTCTACCTTTTATTTCTTTTCCTCCCTCTGTAGGCCATGGGGGTTGAGAGTGACCAAGAGATTGTGCAGATGATTGGAACAGAAGAGCACGTGATGGCTGCGTTTGGCCCCAGCTTGGAGGAATGCCAAAAAGCTCAGATTTTCACACAGATGCAGGTGTGTGATATTCAAGCATCCATCTATGGTGCATTTGTAATGAAAATGGGCTTTTTAACCCGTTCAAAAAGTAGTGAGTAGCAAGAAGATGCATTAGTAGATCTTTTACTTGTCACTCCTCTTTGCTTAATTAGGTCAGGAGAGTAAACCCATAACCAAAGGCCTGTAGAATATCTAAGAGTTGATTAGAAAGGTTGAAATAATAAATCTCTGAATTGCTCCATTAGGTGGCTAATGAAGTTTATTCTTTGTTCTAGAATAGTAATATATTAAACTTGTGTCATATAAATGGTAGTAGGGGTAACATTTTAAAATATCCTACCAAAATCTGAAATAGCACAGTACATACTTAATGAAACATTTGTCCCATCCAAATTACTTTGATAGGTAGGAAAAGTCTAGCTCATATAGAGTATTTTGACCTCATGAATGAGACTTAGCAGATTTACTGAAATACCTGATATGAAACCAGACAAGCAAAATAAAAGCAAATACATAAAGATGTTGCCTTATATTTCAGATTACAAACTGTTTTAACAATCCTTTAATATCAGAAAAAGACAATATGATCAAATGCAAATGCTGAGCCTTTTAAATGGAAGCTATCTACTGCATAGTTAGAAAAAGAGATGCGTACCCATTCAGTGTTAAACTTAAGCTAGGTGATATATTTCCTTAGTTGTAAGGGATTAATTTAAAATAACAGAGCGTAACAGAGTAATTGTACTGCTTAGCCATTTCTACCCCTCACCTGTTTAAAATAACCTTGTCCTGCTCTCTGGTTTTGCTTTTCAGCCAGCCTGGTTCTGGCTTGTTGACTTCCTTGTAAAATAAAACATCTCAATAAATACTGAATTTCCACAAGGGGAGAAAAGTACATTGAAAATGATTTGTGACATGTACATAATGATGGCAATAATGATTTTCAGCACACAATCTTTTTACTTCGCTTTGCAGGCATTGAAATATTTGGGAAATAAAGTCCGAAGGCAGCGAATGTGGGGCGGTCCCAAGAAAACCAAGATGGAGGAAGCAAGAGAGTTGTTGGCAACAACTATTCTTGCCCATGTGCCGGTAAGTGCTTTATTCTTAAACTACAGGATACCTTCCTACTTTGCAGGAATGACTATAGATGAAATTGAATTCAGGAAGAACTGCTGCTCCATTTATTATTAATAGCTTCTGGTGATAGTTTATATATACAACTACTTACATACCACCCTGCTTCATAAAACTCAAGACAATACCAACTATTGTTAGGCACAAATAATCAGGATCAGGTGTTATGTTCAAAGTACTAAGAGTTTATTCTTGTCACCTATACACAAGACTCTTGAGTTACTAGCAATCCAAGCTAAATTGGTGCTAGATAAAGGTCAACAAAATTTGGCGGGGGGGGGGCTGCGCAGTGATTCTAAACTCATTATGCATTATAAATCTGCCCTCCAGCACAATATGCTCATCTCCTACATTTATAAAGCAACACAGCCAAAAGTAATTAAAATAATGTATATATAATTTTAAATAGGAACAACAGATTTAAATTATATTCCATTATTCATTCATTGTCAGTATTAATTGGTATCTTCATTTATAAATGTATGCAACAACCTATGGCTTTACATGCCTATGCAGATGAATTTACAGTCTATCCTGCAGAATAGATTGTTGATCCTGGGTGAGACACAAGGCAATCTTACTCAGAATTTTTGAGAGATATGTACATAATCTGAGACAGAGAGAAATCCAAGTATCTATTAAACCTGAAAAACTATCTGCCCATTAAATAAAATGTATTCTCCTTCCCAATATTACATGTAATAACCACTAAATTGTTATTGCCAGCAATAACAATAAAACCATTCATTGGAATGGTTTTACTGTTAATGATACACTGATCACATACTTGCAGCCTCTTTCCCTCCTGATTTTCTATCTCTTTTGTGGCTTGAAGACAGATATTTTGAACCCAGGACCAGCACTGTGCTCTGCAACATGTAGATATACTGTATTGTAAAAAGATAAAATTGGCCATATGTTGTTATAACAGAGTTAAGCAAAGTTAACCATAAGTTAATGATCAGGCAGTTATCTGGTTGGTAGTTTACATAACAATGAATGTATTGCTCTGAAATGACATTTTCTCCAGTACTCTAACTGTGGATAATATTGAGAACAATTGAAAGAGAGTTTCCAGAAATATACTGTGTACTGTCAGACCCATTCGCAGAAATTAGAAGCTTGGAGGGCAAACTGTGGTACCAGAAAACATGATGTAGGAATAGAGAAATAGCAGAGGGTAGGTCATGATAGGAAAGGAAGAAGGCATTTTTAAAAAGATCAGTTACAATCAAGGTGGTATCCAAACATTTAACGCATGATGGATCAGTTTTAAAGTCTAAGAAGAAGGTATCCCAAGGCCCTTGTAGAAAGGAGAGGCTATAGTGATAAAAGCAATTTATCCTAATGCTATTCATTCCTTCAAAATGCATGAACCTCCACATACCATGCCTAACAGAGGGTTAAAAAAAACAATCTAGAGACATTTTCATGCAAGGTACTGTCACTTAAGTTAACTTTCTCATTTTTGCTTTTTCAGGTAAAAGAATTCAACTTCCGCTCCAAGTGCATCTATACAGCTGTTATGGTCCGCAGGGTGATTCTAGCTCAAGGAGATAACAAAGTGGATGACAGAGATTATTATGGAAACAAGAGGCTGGAACTAGCAGGACAGGTAGATGCACCTTGAAGCTTAATAAAATTGGACTATGTTATTTTGCCTAATCCACCAGATCAAATGCACATAGTAATTTAATTTAAAGCGTTAGTGATGTGGTTGTGATATTTTCTTAACCAAATTGATGAAATAAAAATACTGTTCCTTGATTTAAAATGACAAGCCGTTTGCAAAAGATTGCCTTTCCATCCAACCAAAAAGATGTATTTTATTTGGCTGTTTCCCCCTTGCTCTCAAATGGGACATGCATGACTATAGCCGTAGGGTCCTAGAAATTGCCAGTTCCCCCAGAGTGAATTGCAGAGATAGATGCTGCAGTTGGGGTGTTTATCTCAATCTGAACCAACTGCAGAGTGGAGAGAGCCTTTGCATGACCTATGCTGATGTGGCTCTGGAATTCAGCAGAAAAGAAATCATAAATGCAAAAAGGACAAAACTGCCTTTCATTTCCTTTAAGGGACAGGGAGGAAGGGCAACTCAAATGTGGGCATTTAAAAGTAAAGGTCTCCTGAGTTTACACATCTGTTAATATAAATAAAATTCCATTTGTTTCATGATTGCTAAAAGAAGGAATATTAAGTTTTTGAACAGTGCTGTTTGCTGAATGGCTATTTGCCTTTTATATAGTAACTTCTAATTTTTTAGAAACATACTACAACGTTCTTTGTTGGTTTTTTAAAAAATATACTAGTAAAAAAGTACAATTCTATGTGTGTCTAGTTGATTAACCCTCTGCTTTATAGCAAATTAATCAACTATAATTTGCTTTAATTTGGTTACTCTTTCTTATGATGGCGCTTAGCTACAAATCATTATGGCAGTTTCAGGTCCAAATGAAATAGAATGATTTTTAAGTTAGAGCTTCATAAATAGTAGCATACCTCTATTGCATTATTAGTTATTTTAATATTTATAATCCTTTTGTAACTTGTAACATATATTTTGCATGTACGTTTCTGCTATTATTAACATAATGTCTGCATTATATCTGCAAAATAATAAAGCACCTTACTTTAAGCCTGTTACTCAGTGTTTTTAGTTAATTTTTCTGTCTAAATGGCTTTCATCCTTTAAAAAGCTGGCAGTGTTTCTGGACTAAAAATTCAGTTGCTTAAAAATTTGAATGAAAAGGGATTGATCCTGTATTAGGAGAAAAGCAGAACAGTCTGCACAATGTGAAGACATAAAAGGTATTGTGTCTATAAAAATGTGTGAAAACAATAGTAGCTAATTTCACACCCCATGGGACAAGGGAGCACGAAATGTGCTTTAGCTTTAGATAACAGTTGTTTCCACTAGCCAAGCTGGTTTACAGAGCTTTTTCTTCATTTTTTCAGCCCACAAGAGGCTTGGTAGGCCAGGTGCCAGCAGAGGTGTTAGCGAAACCTACCGACTCCAAGCTTAATCTTTTCACCTACCTTTTCTCTTTCCTTAATGTGTTCATTATTTGCCGAGCATTTCCCGCCTCTTTGTCCTCAGGGTTTGTTTGGCATTTTTTTCTTTCTCTCTTTCTAATTCAGCTTGCTTTGTATGGGTGAGATATGGAACAGCACCAAAATCCGGCACCCTGGAAAGGAAAGGATTTCTACCCTATGACAAAAGAAAACCGTCTTGACTTCAGAGATTGACTAATCCCAGCTGTTCTGATAATATAATTAAGGCTGCCTAATGTCTTTAATTTTGCAACCAGTTTGTGTGAAAAGGAGAATTTGGCACTCTAAAGCCTTAAACAGTAAATGGCAATCTCAAGGAGCCTAATTAGAATTCTCTGACATTAAGCTAATTGGTGAAATTCTATTTCAGCAGCTTAACTTCTTTATTAATTTTTTTTTCCTCAGGATTTTCCATGGAAATCAATTGATGAACTGTCACTTCTTTCCCTTATGCCCTCAACCACATTTGGATATAATTTTCTCCTAGTCCTCTTTTTGAAAGGCCTTGTGCTTGCAATGAAAATTTAATGATTATTATTGCTAGGATTCCATTCCATTCTGTGTTTAATCACTTACTCTTGATCTACAAAATAGGCTATCATGAATCTTTGCCCTGCTCTTAGGAATATATCTCTTTAGAATAAACAGAAGTCAAAAAAGTCACTCTAACTTTAGAATAGATTGGAACAGAAAAAAAAAATACTGCTGATTAGTGGAAACCATTTTGAAGTCAGTAAAAATTTATAGAGTGTTATATATTCTATATAGTGGATTATATATCTCCAGGTAAGACTTGAAAATAGTTCTGTCTGAAATCCTGGATAGTTACTGCCATTTAAGTGACTGAATTCACTATAAAACATGAAAAAGTTTGTTTTGCTAATATATTGTATGAAACCATTATGATTATAAATGACTCGCAAGTTATGAGAAACTCAATAACAGCTTGTAACAGTTGTTTTTTTTTTAAAAAAAGTTATACTTTAAAGTGCAATTTATAAAATCTGCAATATGCATAGTTAATAGTAAAGCAGTTCAGTTACTGTGCATTCAAAGTAATCTAGATTTTGAACCAAAATAAGCTTTATCAGCCAGTGTTTTCTATAAACTATTAGGGATATAAAGATGGAAAGGTGATGAATATAATCAGTGTAAATGTTAATTTGGATAGCAAAGTAGATGCTTGGCCTTTTGCCAAAAGGGACAGAGTATTGCTAATACGTCTAAGAAAATGGAGACAGTTTTAAAACAGACTCATTCCCTGCAGGAATTAAATTATGCAATAGACTCCAGAATGTCTTAACAGGAGCCTGTTTAAATACTTAGCTTGTTTGGTACTTAACAATGTATTGTATACTGGGAACTTGCATTTTTGGCATTCACTAGCAACTGTATTTTAGTTTTCCTGACAGTTAGAATTGTAAAAAAAACCACAAAGTTTGGAATGGAGCTGTTTTCTAGAGACAAGAGAAGAACCTGAGAGTCAAAGGCAGCATTTAATTTATGGCTACCTTGCTGTGAAAAATGTTAGATAGCTTTATATTAAAAATACCCCCCTCCCCAAATGTATCAGTAGAAAAAAAAACATTCTGTGTGAATGGGCAAACTAGTGAGCAAAGTAAAAAAAGTGACAATCAAATTAATAAAGTTAAATGAGTTGGAAGGAGTTTATTAGATATGGAACAATTAAAATTCCATAGAATTGGAAGTAGCCTCTGTTTTCTCCTTTCATAAATATTGGATAAACAATATTATAGCAACATTGCTCTATTTCAACATTTCCTGCATTGTAAATTAATTACTTTAAATTTTGTTGCAGCTTCTGTCCCTTCTGTTTGAAGACTTGTTTAAAAAATTCAACTCTGAGTTGAAGAAAATTGCTGACCAAGTAATTCCCAAGCAAAGAGCTGCCCAGTTTGATGTAGTTAAACACATGCGGCAAGATCAGATAACCAATGGTATGGTGAATGCCATCTCTACAGTAAGTGTTTCATTTGGATGGATTGCTTTAAGATATCATGAGCCAACAGACAGGATTAAATGTAAATTATAGGTCGTCATATTGCAGAATGTTTCTTTTTCCAATTTTAATTCAAAATCTTCCTTGGATTTGTTTATAGAAGAATTGTTAGTAGCTTATATTTGTAAGTCATGTTAAAGTTCATCCATTTCTGATTTCTGCCATCTGGATAGTACAGTATATGAGGGGTCCTTGGTGCTCTGTGAACTTGGTTGTTTTCTTGCAGATGTTTCATTATTCAAATTAGGTAACATCATCAGAACTGATGCTGTTATCTAGTTTGAGCAATGAAATGTCTGCAAGAAAACAACCAAGCTCAGAAAGCACCAAGGACCCATCATTTCAGCTCTGAGCTACAAATATTCTCTTTTATCAGTACAGTATATTATTGTCAGTTGACGGAGGTGTTTAAAGCGTTGTCTCTATTTTGTTGGATGTCTTTCTTGAGAATGTGAGCAAAGTATATCACCAGATCCAATTAATTTCTTGACTTAAGTGTAAAGGATCTTTTAGGTGTGTTGATGTTTTAATCTGGATTCTTGTACTAAATAGGGAACTGGATTTAAGTAGTTTAAAAGACCCTTTCCAACCTTAAGATTCTGTGATTTATATTCTGGATTCTGTCCAGGAAATATATTATAATGCACCCTAGAAATAAATAAAGTACTAGGTTGTTTGGACCATTCCAATTGTTTCCCAACAGAGAAATGTCTTGGTTATGTATCTCTTCACTTTAATATTTGTATCAAAATACCAAATAAAATTTGAAATGAACTTTAAACAATTGAGAAATTTGCCTGTGACAAACAATTGATCAAAATCTGCAGCAAAGCCTTGGCATGTTGAAATTCAACACATCACCGAGAGCATGGTTGTTGTTTATACAAAGAAGTGTCCTAGATTTTACTGTTATCAAACCTAGATGATAGATGAAAATCTGGACCTATTTTACCATCTTTTTCAAACTGATACTGTTTAGAAATATAAAAGGTTGTTTTAAATGTTCACCAGTTTTACATGGTTTTTTAACTTTAGGGAAATTGGTCACTGAAGAGATTCAAGATGGATCGACAGGGTGTGACTCAAGTATTGTCACGGTTGTCCTATATATCTGCTTTGGGGATGATGACAAGGATTTCTTCTCAGTTTGAAAAGACCAGGAAAGTGAGTGGCCCCCGATCTCTGCAGCCATCTCAGTGGGGAATGCTGTGCCCATCAGATACTCCTGAAGGAGAGGTAAGCTCCATTGGGTTAATACACTTTCCCTTGTCATATTATGTTATACTTTAGTTTATTATATGGACGTATTGCCTTTTCCCATTCTCATCCTTTTTTGCTGTCTTTTTCCTCCAAAATGAAGAACTTCCGTGCATTAATTTCCTGTACTGCTTTCACGCTGTTAAACTAGTCCTCCTGGAATATCCGTGATTCAGAAGACTTTTTTCATAGCTATTTTCACGCTCTTAACTTTTCCTCAATTTTGAGTGATGATTTTATGTTCTTGAATTCTTTTGTCTGGCTATCCTCTTTAAAAGACAACTTTGAATTATTGCAAACAAATTGCTAATAAATACAATTTCTTCATAGCAATTTAACAATTATTATTTAGCGAAAAATGATCTAACTAGCCCTGTGAAATGAGCCCCTGCAGAGCAAATTCTTTTACCTTGCTTTACTAGGACATTTGGGTTCAATCTGAAAAAAGTACATGCACACATATAGAATGTGTTTTTACTTAGACATACAGGTGAGCTCATATAAGCAAAAAAAGGAGTTTTAATTTTAACCCAAAGTAAGGTTATAAATCTATAAATCTAACCTAAATCTCTGAGCTACATCACTTATGTTTCCTAGGATTAAATTATGAGTGCCATTATGTATGTATGTACTCCGTGTGTGTGTGTGTGTGTGTGTGTGTGTGTGTGTGTGTGTGTGTGTGTGTGTGTGTGTAATCGCCCCCAGGTAACAGTAGCTAAAATTGCAAACATAAGTATTGACATTATATACTGTACAAAATTACATACCAGTATATCTGATACATAACAGATTTGATGACCACCTAAGCAGAATGTTGGTTAATTTTTTCTCTTAGTATTTAAGTTATATAAATCAGTTTTTATATACTTGTTTTCCTTTTTAATTTTTTAATTGACTTCTTTTTTTTTCAGGCCTGTGGCTTGGTTAAAAACCTAGCACTGATGACTCATATTACTACTGACATGGAAGATGGCCCTATTATTAAGTTAGCTAGTAACCTTGGAGTAGAAGATGTAAACCTTCTGTGTGGAGAGGAACTTTCATATCCAAATGTGTTTCTTGTTTTCCTTAATGGTATGTTACTGCTTTTAATCCAAGTGAAACAGGATACTAGAAGAGTAAACATTAATATATATGATGTGTCTTTCTCTAATAATTAAGGCTTGATCAGGTAATTTTTCAGAAAATGATATTTTTAAAGTGTGTATTCCCAAATTTTGTCATTTCAGTTAGAATTCCAGTAATTTTTTCATAGCACTGCTAAGCCAAAACTGAACTATTTCAAGATGGTAGTTTTTGTGGTGTCTGACCAATGTTGAATATCATTGTTTCCCTTGAAAATGTAAAATATCCCATGGTGCCTTTGTGAGTACACTGTGCATTGTACAAAGTTTGGGAACTGCAGAGTGCGTATATGCCAAGTAAAATGCTTTCTGCATTCCTTGTTTTGATGTTTCATCCCATGGCATACATGCAACATTTAAAGTTACATATAAATGTTGATTGGGGAAGCCAAATTTTATAAATCTATAATATATTTTATTATAAAGATATGATTTTCATACAATGGGCATGATTCTAAACCTTTTGTGTTAGTTATGACATGAGGCAAAGCTTTAGAAAACCCACTTCCACGTTTAAAACATACCTAAATGCAGTTTTGGCAAGAAATAGCCAACACTGTTGACAAATCAGGAGCTAGATGTGAGATAGTAAAATCTGTCCCTGCACAATTATTGTGCACTGATCCCAAGACTGCTGCGAGGTGTCCTCAGCACACTGTTTCTCATGCAAAATGTTCCCAGGTAATATGCAATAAATGCTTAAAGTGCATTTAATACAGTGTGAAATTATTTTAACAAAAATACATACATGATTGGGGATGTTGAGAGTTACTATTGTTCACATCTGGAAAATACCATTTGGGGGGAAATGGTGTAGAAATGGTAGAAGAAAGGTAAAATAAAGCTTTTTCTCTCTATCTGCTATAACTATGAAAGTCCCAACTCAGCAAGTCTTTTCAGAAAACATAATTTTTAACTTTTAAAAGAAACCATATCAAAGTTCTTAGAAATAATAGTACAACAAAAGTATAATAAAATTGCTTTTGTTGGAATATGAAAATTGTTCTCCATTTTAGGTTAGCATCACTTTATTTCAGTGCTTTAAATGTTGCTACCATTTCATTTCTAGGGATGACTGATACTAATCCAAATTATAGCAGAAATCTAGTTAAATTACCTACTATAATTTCTTTAAAAATGTATTGACTTTGCTATTAATTGTTGCATGTTTATGTCCCAGGAAAGAACAGAAATTGATCAAACATTTTATAACTATGCTGATAACAACTTGGATTGTTATTCATCAGAAAGCTAACATTTGCCCAATCTATCCATTGAAAGGATGGTAACATTTACAGAATTATTTAATTGTTTGCTTGAACAGGTAACATCCTTGGTGTCATTCGAGATCATCAGAAACTAGTCTACACATTCCGGCTGATGCGTAGAGCAGGCTATATAAATGAATTTGTTTCAATCTCCACAAATCTTGCAGACAGATGTGTCTATATTTCTAGTGATGGTGGAAGGCTATGTAGGTAAGAATTTTGAATATGCTTTTCCTGGGCCATGGCACCAGAATATTCTATTCCAAGTATATTATCAAGTTGTTCAGTTCATTCACAAAAATCAGTTTTAGACACATAATGTACTCCACAAGTTGATTGGCAAGCAGTTTGCATTTTACCATCAATCCAGTCATATAAATTGGAACTCAAGAAATGCACATATCAGCAACTAAAAAGTATTCATCATTGGAAGTTACGTAGTTTGATTAGTGTTACTTAATTTTTTGATTTTGCTGTGGCTTTCTTCTTTTGCCTATTATATCTCAGATCCATTTCACCCTTGAAATCAGGAATTACTCTTAATCTGGTTGTTTGAACTGGAATATTGTAATTATTCACTTCACACTGGAAATTATGTGCAAGTAGCAACAATCCTTAATGTCCAACAGAGCATGCCATTCTTGTAACTTTGCTTATATAATGTTTATAGCAAAAACCTATGAAAGCTTAGGTTGCTGACTGAAAGCATGCACTTAATTTTTCCCCCATCAGGAGTGATATAGGGTCCCATCAATCATCTTGACAGAATAATGCAATAATTTAGTAAAATATTACTTGTCATTTTTTCCAAAGCTATCTTTTTAGCTTTGAAAACTGCAGAATCTGTTTTGGTTCTCTGGAATGATAGATGTAATATTGTTACCTTGTAAGCAATTGGTATGAATTAACTGAACATACCAATCAATTAGCAAAATCAAATCAAGTTGTAATATCAAATTAAAATTGTCCCTGTTTAAAAAGAGTCCAAACACTTGGACCTGAATTCATGAGGGGCTTATCAGTAGATCAGGTAAATCATAAATGAGAGTTCAGTTCTGGGTTTTCTGGAGCCAATTTTGAATGGTTGATTTTTTCTTTCACATTTGTTTGGAATCAGCATATAATACAGAGTGTCTTACACAAAGACGAACCAATAGCTTTGCTAAGACAGGATTTATTAATACTTAAAAATGTGTCTGTGCAAGTTTAAAGCAGGATCTTTTGGAGTGTTGTATGGAACTGGTGGGGATACAAAATGATTGATTTCCATGTGCTCTGTTCTGAACTATGTCCCATAAAGTGCTCTATATTATATTACCCTTTTAAAAAGAAACACTACTCTTTCCTTCAAGAGACATTCACTCACATTTTATTTATATTTTGAAAGTTTATAAAGTTAGATAATTTATTAAATATTAAATATAGAAATAAATGATAATAAATGAATTATAGCTATTGATATAACCCTCTTTAAAATATATATCTTTTCTACTTCATGTTAAAAATTGTTGCAGTCATTGATAAAGAAGGCTAAATGGAGACCTGTAATGCATTCCCTACAGCTGTTATGCTAGCCATATATATTAGAAAATAAATGCAAAGCACTGTCAGAATGGTAAATATAGTCCACCTGCTTTAAATAGTCAGCAGAGCAGAGTGATACAGATGTTACATTATGTCATGCCCTTGTGACTTACACACACACCAGAGGATGAGAAAGGACATGCTTGTTCTCCAAGCTTGTTGTTTAGTTTCTGAACGTTTCATCACCAGGCTAGGTAACAACAGAGAACTGAAACAAGACATTTCAACCAAAGTTCCACTGATGATGTTACCTAGTCTGGTGATGAAACATTCAGAAACTAAACAACAAGCTAGGAGAACAAACCACCACCATCTACCAGCCAAGCTACAAATATTTTTCACCATTTCTAGTTTTGTCCTATATTCTGGTTTTAGTTAATGCTTATCACCAGGTGCCTCCTGATGATCACTATAACTGAAAATAAATGCCAATAACTGAGTTGCAGGTACATTCTTCTAAGTTCCTGTCTTTAAAACTTTATAGCCTAATATGAACCACCATATGGATAAATAACAATTCCTGCCTGAGATTTCCTGTTTTATCTTGGGAATATATTTGAAAGTGCAATCCTACAATGAAAGCTGTGTTGTATATGCCAGTTGGAAGCCCTTTATTCCTTCAGTATGTCATTTTCCTGTATATTATAAGTCTTTCTTCTTTTCTTTCCTGATCTTATAATTTGCACATTGTATTTACAAGAGTAGTCTATCTTTTTTTAATGGCATAGTGTATACAGTCAGCTAAGACTGAGTATATGAGTTCTAAGTCTTTAGGATCCATTCTGCTTCAGTCCACTCTAATTGTAATTCCCTATTATGTTGCTCATGCTGATAACTTCTGCTGTTAACAAGACCTTCATTTCATCTCTGAAATGATGTGATAATACAATACATAATGTGTTAACTCTCTTTCTTACGATCTAGACCCTATATTATTGTGAAGAAACAAAAACCTGCTGTAACAGAAAAACATATGGAAGAACTTGCACAAGGTTATAGGTAAAACAACTCAATAAATTATCCTGGCTTCTTTTCCAAGATCCATCTGTTCATAAAAATAAGAATAAACAGCATTTTCTATGTTTGCAATACAGTATTTAAACATAGATACTTCTATACCAGTGGTTCTCAACCTGTGGGTCGGGACCCCATTTGGGGTCGAATGACCATTTCACGGGGGTCGCCAAACCACGCTGTCCGCCATTTTCCCCCTTTTCCCTAGTTGTCCTACTCCCTCTTATTGGCCACACCCACTTGGCCACACCCCTGGGGGTCACCACAACACGGGGAACTGTATTATGGGGTCACGGCATTAGAAAGGTTGAGAACCACTGTTCTATACTCTTCAACAACAAGCTACCATTCAGTGTCTGGGCCTCCAAATTGAAACATGAAATGATATTAGTTGGAGCCACTAAATTTTCCTCCCCACCAAATTATTTTTATATAACATTAATTAAAAATAAATAAATGGGAAGCAGGGTTGATGTAAAAGTTTGTAATGTATTCAGCTGCATTGGATCTCTGCACAGAGCTAATGATCTGAAGATGAGAAAACAAAGAGGTGCCTGACTACTTTGTCCTACCCCTGAGAACATGCTTTGTGTTTGCCTTAGTTTGGGGTGGCTGGGGTGGCAGGTCCCCCCATAAGCTAACAGCACTTCATATTAGCCAATATATAGACTGAGCCAGTGGGGTTTTCAATCAGGCCATATATGTACTGGTTAATGCAGCTCCATGTTAGCCAACAGGTAGATTAGACTAAAGGGATTTTCAGTAGGGGTTGGTCCACACATTGGCTAATCAAGCTCTTTGTTAGCAAAAATGTTGGTCTGATTGACAGGATTTTTTTGTAGGTTATTCTGCTCATTAGCTAGTGGAGCTGTGTGTGCTAGCTAATAGGTTGATGGTGCCAAAAATTTCATTCTTTGAAACAAAAAAAATATAGTGGTTAGTGATACAGTTGTGTTCTGAGATCATTTTTTCAACGCAGAGGGGCTATTTCCTATAATGAACACTTTCTCTTTCTTCTCCTGCATCTCCTTGCTGTAAGAAATAGCATGGTGGGTAGTTGCAGTCCAATACGTTGTTTGCCATTCAGTATATGGGTACCTTATGATCACCATACTCAGTACTCCATTACCCTGTTTCCCCCAAAATAAGACCCATCCCGAAAATAAGTTCTAGCCTGATTTTTTGGGGTGGGCCTAATATAAACCCTACCCCAAAAATAATCCCGGGGGGTGGACAGCACAAGCAGCGGCAAGTGCGCGAGGACCAACGGTGTCCGGCAGTAACCGCAACTCACCAGTCCCTTGGTCCAGAGCAGGTAAGTCCATGCACAGAGGCACCCAAACACTTTCCCCCTGAACAGAGTTCTGACGGAGACTGGAAGCTTTGTCTGCTTGCAAATGGGTCGCTTTGAAACAGAGCAGTTAGCTCCATCTCCAAGTGCCCCATTCATAAGCAGACAAAGCTTCTGATCTCTATCAGATCCCTATTCAGGGGGAACATTTGGGTGCCTATGGGGTGCTTGGGGCAGCGCTACCCCCCCACTTGCCTCGCCTCATGGTGTTGGCATGGCACGGCAGGCCACAAGTGGCCGCAGAAGTGGGCCCATAGCCACGCAGCCTCCTGCTGGACAGGGCTGTCAGCGCCATCGCTGCGAGGTGAGGCAGTTGTTGGGGGGGGGAAGTAAGACATCCCCCGAAAATAAGACCTGCCTCTTTTGGAGGCAAAAAAAAAAAAGACGGGGTCTTAATTTCGGGGAAACACAGTGTGGTGAGAGGGCCCATTTCAAATGCACAAAAGTTAAAGAAGGAAGCACCTGGCTGAATGAGTAAGGTACATACCGTGTGGAAGCCAAATCTGTTCAGTCCTTAGCATCTTCAGGTCAGTCAGTCCTCTCCCTGAACCTCTGGAGAGCTGCTGCTACTCAGAGTCTTTAATTAAATAGGTCAATTACTCTGGACTCTAAGGTAGAAATCTGGGTAAGAAAATTCATTTATATAAAAATCCTGCTTTCACTTTGCTTTCCTATTAGTGTCTGTTGTTTATCTTTTATGCATATTTGATGTGGAAATATGTGAGAATATACATTGTTTTGAAATATAAATATTTTATATTCAGGAATTTTGAAGACTTTTTACATGAAAGCCTTGTTGAATATTTGGATGTGAATGAAGAAAATGATTGCAACATTGCACTCTATGAACATACAATCAATAAGTAAGTATTCTGGCATCATTAGAACCTAATTTTTGTATTGTAACATTGGAATTGGGACAATGTTGGGAATATACTTTAAGAATGAAAAAAGATGAATTTTTGCATGCACACATATATATATGTGATATAAAAAATGTCTTTTCAATTATTAAAATTGTCTTCAAGAACATTTGTGTTACTCAGTAACAGAATTAAAATAGTGAAATCCAAAATCAGATTTCCTCATTTGATATTACAATTAACAAACTCATTGTTTGTTTTGTTTGGTACCATTGGATCTAATTAATCTCCAAAGATCTTTCAGAACAGTTGGGTTTTCGTCTACTTCCAAAAAGCCAGTCCAGCTTTTCAGTATGTAACCATGTGGTTTTAACTTTAAGAAATCTAACTATATATTTTTTCCTTTATTAGAGAGACAACACACTTGGAGATTGAACCTTTTACTCTTCTTGGAGTCTGTGCTGGTCTTATTCCATATCCCCACCATAACCAGTCTCCAAGAAACACTTACCAGTGCGCTATGGGAAAGCAAGCTATGGGTAAGACTTCTGTGTCTTCAGATCAGAATAGTTGTTTCATTCACTCTGGATTCAATATTTCTGATAACCTGCCTTGAAAACATTTGCCTTCTCTCTATACCCCCAATTTTGGCACAATTTTCTATATGCTTTCCTATTTAAAAACAAAAAACAAAATTAGAAACATACTCAGAGGCTAAGATAAAAAATTGATGAGCGATATTTTATGACACTTGGTTTTCATTTATCAGCATTAAATTATCAAGATTATTTTTAGGGTAATGTGGTTATAACTCCCTTTTCAGAAAACAGGAAATCTCCAATTCATCAACTATTATTTCTTAACAGAGATTATTAAGGTTATTATGGCTGGATTCCAGAATTCATGAATAAGAAATAAATTTGCATCAACAGCTCTGTTGTACTCCCTACAAATAAATAAATAAATATATATATATATATATATATATATATATATATATATATATATATACACACACACACACACACACACACACACACATACATACACACACAAACACACACACACACACACACACACTATAGTTTGTTTAGTGGTTCATCCTTTACTTATCCTTTACATAAGTAATATGTACTTATTAATCTAGATTAATAGATTGACTCATAATTAGCATAATAGGGAAAACTGTGTGTATTATGTGTAAAATATATAAATGAACACACAAATAACTAGTCATATATTTTGATGATTTTGTTTTGCTTGATTTTGTTTCACTTCAGCAATGGTTTCCCTGCTCTTTGCTACTTATAAATAAGAATAGAGAGGATCACTTGTACAAATATCTGTACAGCTGGACCCTATAGCCCACATACATTGCAACTAATATGTAGTCTCTGTATGGATATACACTTGTTAATTTACATTAAGACAGTGTAAAGCATTTGAATAGGTGCTTTGTAAACTATGAGATGTGTTTGAATATTAGCTCAGGTTGGTAGTTGAGCTGTTGGTTTGTAAACTATTTTGCCAAAAACAAAGCATCTCCCTTTGAAGTTTTGAAGACCCCTCCCCCCCTCCCGGAATGATCATGCAGGGCATCGAAGTCTTTTCCCATGAGTCTTTTGTCTTTACGCACATGTGGGCACATAATTGCTTCACATTGCCAGCAGAAACATTGTCTGGGCATGGGACTGCACAGGGCTTTTGGGGAATGTAGCAGTCTCAGAATCGGATGACGAGTGCTTTATTTGTTTGAGTTTATGTGGCTCAAATGTTTTGCACAACATTTATTTATACATCACACATTTGTGTAACGTGTATTTCCAGTTCTCTACCACGGCAAGCAAATTGTCACATACAATCTATTATTTGCAAATTACATGTTGCTGTGTAGCTTTAACCTGGCTTGTTTTCCATCTTCCTAAATAAGTGTCGCTTTATGAAGACATTTCACTGATCCTTAAATAACACTTGCAGGATTTTTCTCTGCAGCAATTGCAACTGAAGGCAGAGAACCATCCATTCATTTCAATGAGGCTAAGTTGGCATTACTATTTGCTTAAGATGTTAACTGTGAAATTTAGTTAGGGTGTCATTCCTGGTGGTCACATAAATTCAATGAATGTATTATATAGCCAAATCATGCTGCTTCTCGAGGGGGGGGGGAATAAAATATCTTATGTAATCTTTTTTACATAGGCAAAACCCCAATGTAATAAATTTTCATTCCCTTCAGCACATTAGAAACATTTTAAAAATATTTTACACACCGTCCCTTTCTTTTAATTGCATCCTGTTTCTTTGTTATGCTTTCTTTTTCCAGGAGAATCTATTTTAGGACTATTAGCCTCAGAAGGTTTGGTTAGTTACCACACACAGTTAAGCAGGATCAGTGTGTACAGAAAGCCAATTCAGTATCTGTAGAGTTCTTTTGTACTTTTCTGTGTGAAGGTCTTTTTTTCTCATTTTGTTTTCAGTGTCATTTGCAATTCATTGTCTGTGTTTTCTGAGGTTGGTGTATTCAGCTGCTTTGACCCAGGGTCTTGCACATTTAGCTCCTTGGATACAATCCTCTGACGTTGCTGCTGACGATGGGAATACAAAAGCTGCTGAATATCTTTAGTAATTATTGTTAAAGGCTTTGTTTCTGTGTGCTACTGCAAGCACCTGAGGAATGAGCAAGGAGATAAAAGTACAGTTCTAAAGCTGAGATGCAGTAGACTATTTAAAAAAAAACATACAAACATTAAACATCTAATTGTGTGCTGAATATGTGCTAATAGTGGCTGGACTATTTTTCCCTTCTGAACATCTTTCCTTCTGTGTCCTGTAGATGTGTGGGACTGCAGTTCCTATAATCACCAGCTGGCTATGGTAAAAGAAGTTATAATCCAAGACACCAAATTAGAAAAAATACAGGCATAGACATAGTGCCTGTAAGAAGCTCAATTGGTATAATCCTAGATTTGCTACAAATTAACTTCAGGCACATCTGCACAGTTTCCATTTGGTCTGTAACTTATGAGTTGGCTATTTTGAATCTGTCTGGACAGTGATTCATCACATCAAAATACGTTTGTTCTTTAAAAGTGTCAGCCCTCCCTTATGGTTGTCTCTGCCTGTCCCTTCCCACCCGCTGCCACTAACAGTCTTTTTATTGTCCTCTGGGAGATACATGTTCAAGTCCATTTAGTCACTTCCTGGGCTGTCAAGAATTTGGGATTATTGAGATAGTCTTTTGGCTCCCTGCCGAGAAGAACGGACTTGTTACTCAGCATTGCCCCATTCTGATTATTTGAATACTTCCATTGCCTGAGAAATGCCTTCCTTGAGGCTTAGCAAAAATTAGGCGGATCGGTGGATCTTAAATAACACAGAGTACCAGTTGAACTGAACTTCTGGTGATATATGTTGGAAGGTATAAAAAGGTATAAATAGAACTAAAACCATATTTGTAGATGGTATTTTGAGAGGCTGGAAGATCACTTAAGTATTTTTTATTAGATCCCATTTTTCTTTCAACAAGTCTATGGGTAAGCTTATCTTGAGTAATCAGTTAGTACTAATGAGGCTGAGATATTACTAGCCATATTCCAGATACACAGGAATTATTTGCCTGTTTAGTACTTCTTGTTTATCAATTTATGGAGCCTGAAGAATTACTTTCTGCTCAAGGCTATAAAAAGGAATCTCAATCTTGTGGTCATTATATTTTGTATATTGACTGGTATACTGTAACAACGGTTGTATTTATAACTAGATTACTTCAGATCTACTCCTCAAAAGTATCTAGTAAAAAAGCTATGATGGCAGCTGCAATCTAACTCTAGAATAATTCAAAGACTAATTGATTTTTGAAATAAAACTTGTAGAGGCTTAAAACTGCTTGAGGCCTAAGAGATACAGCCACACTGACAACTTTCTTCTATAATTTATATTTCATGTAAAAGTGGGTGGGAAAGGTTAGGTATTGCACATTTTCACCTAATTAGCAATCAGCTAAAATGAACACTAAGTAAATAGATGGCATAAAATACTTGCTGCTTTTTCTGTTGATTTCTGTTGATTTCTCCACAAGTTGTAATGTAGTAAATAACATTAGAACAATAGAATCAAGCATCCACCAAGTTTGCTTAAGAAGATTTTTTTTTTTTAATTGCAGGTACCATTGGCTACAATCAGAGGAACAGGATTGATACCCTTATGTATCTATTAGCATATCCACAAAGACCAATGGTTAAGACAAAAACAATAGAACTGATTGAGTTCGAAAAACTGCCGGCTGGACAGAATGCCACTGTTGCTGTGATGAGTTACAGTGGTTATGACATTGAGGATGCTCTGGTTTTAAACAAGTCTTCTTTAGACAGAGGTAGGAAGTCTCTACTTAATAGGATAGCTATGTTTCTTGCTTCAGCTCAATACAAATAGTTTACATCTGTGAATAAAGAAAAAGAATCACAATTTTGATGTTTAAATTGACAAACCATGATTTATTTTTAGATGTATTTGTATGCTACAGTATGTAAAAACTATGATTTGGTGTGATATCTAAATTGAAAAATTACACTTGTGATATTTAAAATTATAGATCACATTTGCTTACATACCACATCACAAAAAAGAACACTGAGCTGATGGAAAAGCAGGTAGCTCAAAATTTTCAAGCCTTGTACTTTTGTGGGCTCACTTTATGAAAGAATTTGAAAATCTTTTTTTAACATAATAGTGAATTATAATTACATCTCAACTGAACTCTTGTACAACAACTTTTCAAGAAGTAGAGTGAATGAGAAATTACTGCTGAAAATGCATCTTAAGGGGAGCTCCAAATTTATTATTGTGACTGAAATAAACTAATCATCTGACTTTTAAACATTTACATTTGGCTTAATTGTGCCTTACAAAATACTGCTTTTTCATTAATAATGACAACCAGTAATATTTGAACTCTAGACATATTAGTAGAGATGAATATGGGTAGTTCTCGACTTACAACCACAATTGAGCCCAAAATTTCTGTTGCTAAGTGAGTTTTGCCCCATTTTTACGATCTTTCTTGCCACAGTTAAGTGTATCATTGCAGTTATTAAGTTAGAAGTGAATCTGACTTCCCCATTGACTGCTTGTTAGAAGGTCACAAAAGGTGATCACATGACCCCAGGACCCTGCAACCATCACAAATATGAGTCAGTTGCCAAGCATCTGAATTTTGATCATGTGACCATGAGGATGCCACAACAGTCATAAGTGTGAAAAATGGTCATAAGTCAAGTTTTTTAGTGCCGTTGTAACTTTGAACGGTCACTAAATGAACTGTTCTAAGTTGAGGACTAAGTTGATGGTATTACTTGAATACCATCAGGAATTATTATGATACGTGGAGAAAAAATAATAACAAACCAAAGTTGGACCCCCCAAAAATGTATTAGTGTTAAATTGCCTAGCAAATAAATGCGATTAATAATAAATTTGCTTCCTGTTTTTAAGAAAGCAAAAATCTTCGTGTTTATCATTAGGTTGCAATGCCAATCATGCACCTTCTCCAAAAGGTATATTAAATCCTTTTCAGGAAAAGCATATTCAGTGTTTTTCAAAGAGTATTCCTTGCCTTCGCTTCAAATAAACTTGTCTGGATGGTACGCTTTTTAGTGTTGCCTCATCAATCATATTTAAAACACAGTTCCTCTGCTTGAGGCCTAATATCATGGGTGCCTGAGTTTACTTTGTGTGGTCAGACTGCTTGCGTACTGCAGTACATTCTACTACACTCACCCATCCTTAAGAGCCCTTTTGCCAGTTGCCAGGCAGCACTAGTAGTATTGCTGGACATGTATCTTTGGCATTAATGTCTGCACACTTAATTTATTCTTTTTTGCCTAAAACAATAGCAGACATGATTTAAAGCAAAATGTTTTCTTTCTGGTAGACTAGTAACATTAGGGGGAAATCAAATACTCTCCAGAATTACGTCGTTACAGCCAAATGATACAGATATACTATGCATAACTTCAACTGAAAAGCACTTTTAAAAAGTAAAGTTTATGAAGAAGCATTTTTTCAAATTTAGGAATTATTAAGCCAATGAGGGCCAATGAAAGAAATACAGTATTTTTATATGTTTTTGGAATCTTGTAGCTCAAAATTATTAAGGGTAATTAATGTTTTGGTTTAATATTTTTACAAAATAGTTTAGATCACTGTTTAGTTAAATTATGGTCTTTTAAAACAAATCTGGAAATTAGGTATCAGCTATATTTTATTGTTCTTTAAACCTGTTAAATTACATAAGTAGTTGTTCTAAAAGGTAGGTGTTTTATTATAAAAATGCAGTGTTCTTTCAGAAATATAAACGTAATTTAATTCTCCAATTATAACAAATTCTTGTTTTTAGCTCTCTTGAAATGTGGCTGTAATGATGTTTTGACCCCTTTAAAGTTACAATTCTAATGAAAGATTATAAATGTCTTATGACACTTTAAAGTTGCTATTATGACATAATATTTCATTGTCATAAGCCACTGCGTTTCTAACAGAATGCATTTTGGTTCATGCCCTATTAAAATTATTATAAAAACATTATAATTTAATAGCTTCAAAAGGGTCCATTGGATTGCAGCCCCAGTCTCTAAATTGCCCTCAGATTCAGCATATTAAGTGCCTTGTTTCATAAATAACTATCCAAGCAACTGTTTTCTCTACTATGGATTTGTACAGTATATTTAAAACATAATCATGAATGTCTGATTATCATTTTAAATAACCCCTTATAGTAGTTTTGATTGATATGTTTATTTTCTTTGAGGCTTTGGAAGGTGCCTTGTGTACAAAAATGCTAAGTGTACTCTGAAGCGTTACACAAACCAAACATTTGACAAAGTAATGGGGCCCATGCTGGATGCAGGAACACGCAAACCAATTTGGCGGCATGAAATTTTAGATGCTGATGGTATTTGCTCTCCAGGTATACAAACATTGTTTTCTTTTCTTATAAGAATTATTAGTTTGAACTATTATTTTTGTTCATGTGCTGTTGTCAAACTGAACTCCAGATCTGCAGCCTTTGTGTTATAACATAGGGAGAACTAGTGACCTGATTCAATAGAAGGCTTTTTTGTTGCTGTTTAATTATGAACATGCATGGAATATACTGGATGGTTTAGCAACCTCTCAAAAATCAGACCCTCCTTTTTCAGTGTTTTGCTGCCTAAGTTTGGTGATATGATCTTGGTTTACCCCAAGGAGCATAAATAAGGCTATAGCACAGTCTCCGCTCTTACCATTTAAAGACAATGAAAATAATTCAAACAGGTAGCAAATATGTTATTTCCTCATATACTTACAGGTGAAAAAGTAGAAAACAAGCAAGTACTTGTGAATAAGTCGATGCCCACGGTGACCCAAACCCCTTTGGAAGGGAGCAGCGCATCTCAGCAATCTCAGTATAAAGATGTGCCAGTAATGTATGACATGCTACCTTATTTTAAAAAAGCAACAGAAAAGAAGGAGGTGGTAGAAAAGGCTTAATTCTGAAAAAGAAAATAGAAATTGGCCATGTCGGGCATAGTGGTAACTAAACGAGTTCAAGTGTCTAGTTTTTGTGATAATGTCACAAGTTGTGGTGGCGTAGCGGTTAGAATGGAGTTTTGCCGTCTGCCAGCAATTTGATCCTCACTTGTTCAAGGTTGACTCAGCCTTCCTTCCGAAGTTGATAAAATGAGGATCCAGATTGTTGGGAGCAATACGCTGACTCTATAAACCGCCTTAGAGAGGGCTGTAAAGCACTATGAAACAGTATATAAGTATAAGTGAGATTGCTATTGCTATATATATTATAAACATACTGGATTTCAACTTGTTTCAGTCTTTTGTAATATCCAAATTCCTAATGGGTTCTTTTTGTTCATTTTTAAACTAGCTGGGTGAAGATAGTTTTCTTCATCTACCATTCCTATTGTTACTGAGTTCCTATAAATTTTTTGCAGTTGCTTTCAGTATTGAAACTTTGCATGAAGAAGTAAATTAAATTTGTAAACTGTTGCTTTGCAGATATCTAGTATTAATTAAATTCAGCTGGGTTTTTTCTTGAATTAAACTATGTACATTTTCTGTTCATCAGTTACAAAGGTGCAACTGATTCGTACATTGAAAAGGTCATGATATCTTCCAATGCAGAAGATGCTTTTTTAATCAAAATATTACTAAGACAAACTAGGCGCCCAGAAATTGGAGATAAGTTTAGCAGTCGTCATGGACAAAAAGGTACATTTTACTACATTTTAATGGTTTTAGTATAATCAAAATATATTTCCAGTTGTTCTTGGTATAACAGCAGAGCAGAGTAAGTAAAGTAATACAATTGTTATTAGTTCCTGGATTGGATTTAACTAGAATTTTAATCTTCTGTCTCTGGGAAGAGGCATAAATGCTGTTCTGTTGCATAATAGTAATAATAATAGTAGTAGTAGTAGTAGTTGGAAGGGACCTTGGAGGTCATCTAGCCCAACCCCCTGCTAAGGCAGGAAACTCTATACCATTTCAGACAAATGGCTGTCCAGTCTCTTCTTAAAAACTCTAGCTTCTGGAGGCAGGTTGTTTAAAACTGAATGGCTATTACTGTCATGAAAAAAAATGACAATACAATGAAAGTTGCTATATTTTGAAATTCATGGGTAATACTGTGAATAAATTAACATGTAGTCATTAAAAATACTTGTGTCTTTTTCTTCTATTTGGTAATACATGATGGAGGCATGAGCAACTACTAACAGATACTGTAACTCTAATAGTTAATTAGATGTATTTGAAAAAAATGTGAAAAATGATCAAATTTTGAACAAGCAATTAAATTTCATTTTTAATGTGTGCCATTGTGCTCACAGTAAAAAATTACAATGAAGGTTGTCTGTTTGTATGTCTGTCTGTCTGTCTGTCTGTCTATCTATCTATCTATCTATCTATCTATCTATCTATCTATCTATCTATCTATCTATCTATTCCTGTTCTTTGCAAGTAGGAAAATTCTAAAGTAGAAAGAATTCTATCCATACATATCTGGCCAGAACTATACTATTAAGTTTTTATGTTTGATGTATACTCAATTGAGATGGATACAGTGTTGCTTGATTACTTTAACCAGATAGTCATCCTTGTCCCCAAATACTTTGGGCAATAGTTTCCACAATATAATTCTGCTATTATCAACTCGTAACAGTTGACAGCACCATATTGTTAACCCTGTATTAAAGAGTTATTGAAGTGAGAAAAAATTAACTCCATTAACTCAATTTAACTTAATACTTCCCTATACTTCAATACATTGCTCCACTGAAAGGTAAGCAGCAAGTGTTATGAACTGTCTGCTCAGTAACTTCATTTAGGATCAGTCATCATCTCTCAGTCTAGCTTAATGCAATAAAATAATAATAATAAAATCAGAATAGGGGCATAGATAGTGGGAGATAGTCAAATGGAGAAATTTGACATGCTTCTGTGATCGTAAGTGTTGGCAGGCTGCCAAGTGCATGAATTTTGATCATGTGACCATGGGTGTGATGCAATAACCATAATTTCAGGCACAAGTTGTAAGTCTATTTTTTTCAGCACCATCCTAATTTCAACTGGTCAGAAATAAATTGTCATAAGTGAAGGACTTCCTATAAAGACCACTACTGAACAAGGATTGGATTTTTTTTAATTTTTCCCATTGCTTTTAGATATCAGGCAGATAGGTGCAAATAGTTGAAGGCAGATTGACCAGTGATTCTCAAAGTGTCTTATGAACTTCCGTTTGTGCATAAACATGTTCATGTAGAATGAAACGTGTGCAGCCAGAAGTGGAAAAGTCTTCAGTGCTTTTCATAAAGGGATCTGGGGTTTGAAATGGTTTCCAGGTACTTTCAGGGTCCTCAGTGTGCGCATATTATGTTCAGTGCAATTGAAATTGTATACTTGGATACAGTGGTGGGATTCAAATATGTGAACAACCAGTTCTCTGTGTGGATGCTGTTTCCGGAAGTCCATTCTGGGCCTGGGCAACAAAAAATTAGCTACCGGTTCTGCCGAACTGGTGCAAACTGGCTGAATCTATCTTAATCATAGAACCATGGAAATAGTATTAATAAGATATATCACTAGGTTTATGACTCATAGCTCTTGATTAATACATTTCCACAACTTATCCCAGGCAGGGCAAACCTTTTAGAGACCGAGTGCCTAAACTGCAACCCAAAACCCACTTATTTATCACCGGGTGCCAGGTGGCCGTGGCCCACTGGGTGGGCGTGGCTGTGGTGGTCATAAGAGAATGGGTGGGTGTGGCCAAGGTGGGCATGGTTACCTCAATGTTGCTCATGGGCAGGGACTCTTGTGGGGGCTGGACAGGGTTGGGGGAGATCCAGGGAGTCTCTGGTGGGTGAGACAGTGGGCAGGAGACTCGTCCTGCGGGGTGAGGGGAGATGAGGCAGGGCAGGGGTGGGCCAGGGCGGCTGCTGCCTGACACCATCGCCTCCCATACATAGAGACCAGTGAGCGCATGGAGGCCAACAGTGTCCATTAGCAGCCACAGCCTGCCGGCCCCTTGACCAGCACACTCTAGGGCTCTACAGCCCGCTGACAGCAGTTCAGAGAAGCCGCCTCTGAGTTCGACGGCCGGCCGACAGCTGAGGAGGCGATGCAGTGGGTTGTGCCTGGGAAAAGGAGAACATGTGAGGCCAGGAGGGACGGGACGGGGGGGAGGGAAACCAGCCGTGCTGGGATGCATCCGGCTATGTGGGACCTCGACGAGTTAGCGGGCAGCTGCTTGAAGAGGGATGGTTGCCATCTTTGGGGCATAGCATGTGTGCCCACAGAGAGGGCTCTGAGTGCCGCCTCTGGCACGCATGCCATAGGTTCGCCACCACTGGCTTATCCCTTCAGTTTTCTCTTTTGGGTTCTTCTAACTTGGATATATCAATTTTGTTGACAAAGAATGTGGCAAGGTAAGGACTGCTTCCTATTTACTGAACTGTTATCTATAATTAAATTGGACAACACAGGACAAGCCTGACCTCACAATTAAGGGAAGTGAACTAAATTTATTAAACATTTATTGAAATTTGCTACCACTAAAGTTACAGAATGATCTGCACTGCTTGTCTGTTTTTAAATTAATAGAATTTAAAATGTTGATTCTGGCCTATAAAGCCTTAAATGGTTTAGCATTTAACTGTCTAAGGGACAACATCTCCCATTAAAACTGACAATATCTGGTTGCTTTTGAAAATGCCTCTGTTGTCAGAAGATCCCCTTTCTGGCACATAGGAGAGGGTCTTCTCCCGTGTTGCTCCCGAACTATGGAACATGCCTCAGGCTTCCATTTTGTCCTCCACTCTTTTGGTAAATGTCTATGGTAAATGTTTCACTTCTCATCCAAGAAGTTTCTTCAGTTCTCCAGAACTGAAGAATCTTCTTGGATGAGAAGCGAAACATTTTCAAAGGAAAAAAAAACAACCAAGAAAGTCCAGTTGCCTTTTGAAAAGCACTTTTGGGGTAACCATGACCTGAATGATTGACAATTTCCATAGACATCTGGAGACACAGACACTTCTGAGAACAAATCAGTTGTCCTCAGAAAATAACTAATCTTTTTTTTTCCTATTAGGACTTAAAGGTTCTTTTAACTCCTTCCTTCCTGTGCTTTTTCAGCTGAATTTTTGTTTTTGTGTATTGATAACAATCTCCACAACTTAGGAAGTGCTATACATGAACTGGACACATGTTGAAATGTACCTCTAAATGGAAACAGCAACTAAATTTCTGAGTACAATTGATAGTGTGCTTTGGGAAATCTGTTCCCTATAGTTAGAAAGTTGGAGCAATTTTACACTTGATAAGTCAAAATGTGCAAATTCTAAACTTTGGAATTTAAGACTTACACAATCTTTGACATTTCACAAGTCACCCTATTAGTGTAACAAGTATTTTTAGTGAATATTAATGTTCAGATTTATAAGTGGCTTGATTGACTTAAATTTTCATTAGTGTTATCCAGATAATTCAGGGAAAGCAGAAAGTAACCTTTCCCAAGCTATCACCTTTCAGATCTGTTGACCATTGTTTCTCAACCTTGGCAATTTTAAGACGTGTGGACTTTAGTTTTCAGAATTCCCTAGCCACACACATCTTAAAATGACTAAGATTGAGAAACACTGTAGATCCCAGATTTGTCAGGTGATTTGGGACTGCAACTCCCACAAATCCCAGACAGCATATCTAAAGGAGTTAACAACGCAACACATTCTGGAAAAATATTAGCATAGGAGGATAATTTGGTGGACATCATACTTATTTTTTTCAGTTCACCCAAATTTCAATCATGCTTAGTTCCAGAGAAGACTGAGAGATAATTTCAGGCTTTCATATTTCTTGCTGTATATTTCCAGACTTTCTTTTCCTTCTGCAGGAATCCCAGTGAAGGAGAAAAGTTAGAGTCCTTTGATGTGAAAAAGCAATCTATCACTTCTCTGAAAGATCGGTCTCAGTCTCTCATGTGAAAAAGGATTAACACTACTGACAAAGGTCGTGCAAATCACAGAACTAAACAGTAGTGCTGAGCAGTATTCTTCAAGTGGAAGAACTGTATTTAAGCAATGAGGATAGGAATGGCAAACAGAAGCTGTTTTAATAGCTAAAGATCCCTGATAAAGGCTTAAACCTTTCTTGAGTATCTACAATAAAAATACTTCTAGAAACAATGAAATGTTTGTACATTCATTGATATTATATTTATGAAAACATTCTGATGTGTTTCTTTTGGTGCAGAATATATTTTATTTGCAAAACTGATTATCTCTGACTATTAATAAATAATGCAAAAACACAAACATTTTTATTAAATCTATATGGCTTTTCTTCCTTGAATTGGACACATCTGAATAGGTATTTGTCTTGAATGTTTTTTATATATTTCTTTTCAACCAACAGAATCCGAAAACAGTTTAAATAAAATAAGCCAATTAACACAATCCTACAAATATCAGAATAAGCTTCATTTAAATTAATGTTTTACTAAGTTTCTCCTAGGTAAATGCAAAAGAATGTGTCCTAAAAAAACAAGAAAATTGGACTTCAAATGTCATTAGAGGCATACATCAAGTGATAGATAAAATCAAACTCCAGCTGAACTAGTAAAATCATACTGGTTAATTAATATCATAAATGTTCTGATAAATGCAGTTTTCTATAAACAAAGTCAGAAGACACCACTACCAATGGCTGGCATTTAATAGCCAGCCACTGTTATTCTATAAATTCTTGTTTTCGTCTAATATGGAGCCTTTACCCTTGTGCAATGTGTAGGTTTCTTGTTTAAATGATTGGAATCATACTTCATAAACAAAATACTAAAAAGAATAATGTTGAATTAAATCAATCTTTATAAGCTAGCAGCCTGTTTTCAAAATAATTGGGGGTAAGAGAGGCATAAGTATTCACTATACACTATATTACCCATACTGCCTCTGACATTACAGTTAACATATACTAAACATAATAAGAAGCCACTGATAGGCGTATCTTCTCTGATTTACTTTATACATAATTACATATTTCACAGATAACATATTTTACAGTTTAACAAAGCATGCAAGTAAGAAAATGATGGACAAATAGTTTTAACTAGATTCACAGAAAGATGCAATTCTGTTTTTTCTACCCAACTCATTCCAGGATCTTGAATCAGGTTACATTTCCTAAAGACCTTACAAAGTCATACTGAATTAATATGTAACGAAATATTATTCATTCTTTTTAATTTACTCTTTGCCAATTTAAAGCAAGTCCATATTTTTTAAAAAAGCACCCAAACCTTCAAGCTTTTCGTCATATTTTCTTCAACAAGGTATTTAACTTACTATTCTAACATCAAATGAGCATTTTGACTAAAGAAGCAAACCAGTAACCTTCTGACCCTTTTCAGTAATTTCCTCCCCCTCCCTTACTTTTCCCCTTTCTACAATATATTTTAGGATAAAAAGCTCTTAATTTTGCTTAAATTTTGAAACCATTTTTTTCTGAAGCTCATGATTAAGTTCCCCATATGTATTTTTCAAAGTACCTCTAGGTGTTTTACAGTTACTGCTTCTAGGAACATTGCAAAATTTTAAGTTAACCAGTTCTTTTTGTCCTTCAGACTATGCAAATTTATCACATCAGGCCATTCAGCAGCTCATGGGAAACCAAACTATAAGCAGTATTGTCTTTTAGCGCCTCCTCCAACTTGGAATGGTTTTAATAAAGAGACTAATCAAGTTGCTTATGTATTATCTATTGGTTAAATTTTGTTTTGTTGTATCTAAAATTTGCCCAATGAGATGACAAAACTGTCAATTATTCACTATTGGAAAATTAATTGTTCCCTGTTAGGGGAATTTGTCCATATTGGCAAAAAGTTTCCACTAACTGGAAGACCATTGGTTTCTGGGGGGGAGGTTCCCACCCTAGTACAGCAATAACTAGATTCCATAAATACATCTGTACTGTTCTAAATTGATGGAAATAAAAAAGAGAGAGTAGGTATGAAGATTATTATGAACTCTTAATACCAATTGGAATTAATAAATTACTAAGAAATATGTTTTAAAATACATGAAGTGTATTTTAAAATATTCTAAAATATATTTCATATATTTTATAAGAATATATTAAGTTAATAGCATTTCAGGATCTCATGCTGCAGAATTTTAAGATGGACAGAATAGTGGGAGATGCAGTGTTTCATTACATGCATTATTTTATGAAATGAAAGATCTTCTGTTGAACATGGTACATAAAGTTTTAAAATTACACTAAATATCTAGAAGACACTGTCGTAATGGCAAGTTCTATTTTTAATCTTTTCAGTAGAAACTGATAATACTGCAGCTGTGGCTTCTGATCTTTTAATTGTGGCCTGGCTTACATTCTTATACTGTGGGGCTTAATCGGGGTTTAAATGTCATAGGATTATTTGTCTTTTTGAATTTTAAGTGCTTTACTATTTAGTTCCATGGAGTATCAGTTTGTTCTTGCTGCCTTTCTGCACGGTTACAGAATAGTACAGATTTTTACAATTAAAAAACAAACATTATAAATATTAACTAATTTTGGATTTTGTACATGAGATTTTGCAGAACATCAGAATATTTTGGCTTGAAAACCAGAACTTCACATACACTATCTATCCCAAACTGGACTTTGAATTAACAACTCTGCATGAGTGATGATGTGCAGCTTTTTGATGCAGAACAGAGAAGGTACTTTGGAGAGTGGGGTGATTTTTGCTGCACCTTTCTTAAAGAAGATCTACTTTTTCCCAATAATTACATAATTCCAGTAAAGTGTACCTTTGAGATATGGAGGGTATGACAAGATAAAGGCAGTGCCATCTCTTGAAATTTACACATATATTCCTACATTATAGTGTGGTTACTGTGTGAGACCAGGAAAAGAGATGGTTTCCTTAAGCTGCATCCCCTTTGAAATATCTCCTCTGCATTGGATCTGAAGAGTAGCACATTTAAATATAGGAGATTGTTTAATGTAGCTATTATCCTAGCCACAGGCATATTCACCAATGTCAGTTCAGAAGTTCCAAGATTAATTATTATCCTTGATTTAAATAACCTTGCCCTATGAGTCAAGGTAATATTTCATATCTCTGCGAGTTACTATTTAAGTGCATAAAATCATCTATCCTTGTGAGCAATAAAAAGAACAAATGAAGAACCCGCTTATAAAAAATGTTGTCAAAATATTTTTAATTTAAAATTGTGTGTTAGATTTTGCTCTTTTGTGTTAATAGTCAAATAACCAGTTTTGTTTTTCATCAGTTCTCCTGTGTTGAAATAATTGGAACAAGGGCAAATATTGATGAAGTTTGTTATACAAAGACTTATTCGTTAAAACTTAGGTCTTAATTCTGTGCTCCTAGAAAAAGGTGGGTGCATTCATCAGAAATCATGGACAGGCAAGGTACATAGAATGTAATAATATAGTACCTCTAGTCCATAATGAGCATTATATTGAAACAGAAATCTGGGGTACCTTTATATAAATCTGGTTTTCTTTTTAAAATATAATTGACAGTATGCATCTGTGCTTAAAATTACATGCCATTGGTTTTGAAAAGAACTTACTTCCAAAACACCGAAAGGTAGTATTGCAATCTAAAACTTTTTATTTTTTTAAACATAATGGTGGTCCCCTTTAGCTATTTTTTGTACATATTCAAAGATCTGTGAATATGTATATATATTTAGGTGGTGGAATAATTCTTTAAACATTCATACGGATAGAGTAGTTTTTGTGTTTCAGCAACTTTTACTTTTGTTGTATAATTTGAAAAGGACGTATCATTTTGCTGTATTAGAAAGCCTTTAGTATAAAGTAAAAGATAAAGCCTGCAGTTTAAAATAACATTTTAACTTAATAATGAAGCAAATATATTCTTAGATTGAAAAAAAATGTTAGCATTCTAGAGACAAAAAAGCAGAAGTGCTATTGCTCAATTCTTTATAAATGTGTATGTTTTATTGTGTTTCAATTGATCAGCTTTTTAGAGTTTGATTAAAATTAAGAATTTTAACTTACTTCTGAAAATAAGAACTTTTAAAGATGTCTTGTAAAAGTAGTGGTTTCTTTTCCCTGCGAGTCTTTCTAAATATTTTGTTTTAACGTCTAATCTCATTATGCTTTCTTTGTGTTTAACTTGTATTAAAATCTGTCAGCTATGACTGGTCTCATAAGCACAGTCAGCGGACCAGAATAAGTTAATTATTTACTTGTGTCACTAGTGCTCTTCATCTAATGAAATGCACAGCTGTGTTAGATCTGCAGTTGGACGTCTCGATTCCATTGTTATACAAGTCAGCAAAGGGTAGAAGCTGCTATGATGGAGAGGCCTCTGTTCTTTCTGCTGTTCTGCCTTTCTGTGTCGATTTCATGGATCTTTTATCATTCACTTTCACACAAAACAAACAACACAGTGGCTGTCTGCTATGGGAACCGTCTTGGCATATAAAAGGGTTTCAGTGCCTGAAGTAATTTTAAGTTAGCCCAGATTTAATTTTTGCCTTATAGGTGCCCTTTCAGCATAATAATACCATGCAAGGTCCTAGTGAAGGGAAATTTGACCAAAGCTGTCCAATCTGTGTGTAAAAAAATAAAAAAATAGTCGGTATGTGAAGCAGGTGTTGAATACTTGATGTGCATATGAACCAATTATTATGGTAAACATTTCCTGTGTATCTGTATTTGTGTGTGTGTGTGTGTGTGTGTATAAACATATTTGATTTATATATGTGATACTTTGTTTGTTTGCTAGGAAATAGCCAGTTTCCTATCATGGACTATATGCATTTTCCCCATGGCCAGTCATTTTTACACATTAACCATTTATTTATTTGTATTTATTAAATCTCAAGGTAGCTCAGTTGCTCATTTTGAAATGTGGGTTTCAACTGTTTTTGACAATTTGATCTTACCAAATGAAAGTGTGAATCACTATTTATTTATTATGAATTAAATTGGATAGACTGCATAGACAGGTTAAGGTATTAGAGAAGAACTGGATGGCCTTGGTTCCAAGTTCACTCTTAGGCATGGAAGCTTACTGGATGTCTAAGAGCAGTCTCTGGTCTCAAACAAATCTACCTCCCAAGGTGGCTGTTGGGAGGTTAAAAATGAAGAGAAATAACCATGTAAACTGCCTTGAGGAAGAAAGACAGACTATCAATTTAATCACTAAATAAAATCTTTAAAAATCTTGTTTCATTATATCTTCCCTACACCCTGTGAGCTTAGTTCCTTGGTTAGTGTTCTGAGCAAGCTCGGGATGACTATACTATCCTTCCTTTCCCTTCAAAAGTAAGGCAGTTGGTTGACTTAAATTATTTTTAGTCAGCTCATTATGACTACTAAGTTTTCTCTAGGTTAAGACTTCATGCGTGTAAGAATATTTTTGTAGGAAGCGTTTTAAAACTATTTTCTAACCTAAAACTTAACATTTGTTTAGTAATCATTTAGGAGAGGAATTGGACTACATAAAAACATAAAATATGCTATTGATCTGAGGTATAGTGCAGATTCTTTGCTTTTCTTTGAAATATTCACTTTGTTGTAGGAGTCTGTGGACTGATTGTACCTCAGGAAGACATGCCATTTTGTGATTCAGGAATCTGCCCTGATATCATTATGAATCCCCATGGCTTCCCATCACGTATGACGGTATGTAGTGGCATGCATTTCATTTTAATGGATTTTTGTAATGCTAAAATTTTATCTCTTTTTATAAATTTCTCTATTAGCAATGTCAATTCCCATATTCTACATTATTTTTCATAGGGTAGAACAAAGATATAGTCTATTACATATCTTGAAAGCTTGCGCTTTCTACATGCTGAAAAAACTGGTTTGCCCAATAATATTTTCCAGGTTTATGCATATCTGTTGGAGCCTTTATATTCATAAAACAGTAGGCAGATGCTTTAGTGGAAGAATCTGGTAAAAATGAATCTGTGTCTCTTTTAGTCACTGCCAGCATGATCAAACAGAAATGGACTTGATACTATATTATGTAGCCTTTGTTAATTGTCTTCTACCTGATTCAGTTTGTTGCTTATAAAACATTGGTTAAATGTTAGAGGGGACTTTCTTAATCAAGTTTATAGTTTATAGTTTTGCTTTAGCTCACTGATTCTATGCTCCTTTAAAAAAAATCTTAAAGAGATATAGCTAATTGTACATCATCATCATAAACTTGAAGAAATACTGTAGCAAGCTCAGTTAGAAAAGAGACTTTCTTGGTTGCATTGCTCAAGAAGAATGGCTAAAGCTTTATGGAAATAGAATTAAAAAATGCATGATGACGGTAGTTAAATAAATCAGTTTGGTCAGACAGAGAGTTCTGTCTGGCATTCACTAAAGGTACACCAAGATCTAAGATACCTTAAGTACAACACTTCTGTTCTTTGAATAGCAAATCTTCCTTTCCATATCACAGATTGCTTATGGTGAAACACTGTCTCGTCTTGTGTTGCACAGGTGGGAAAACTCATTGAACTTCTGGCAGGTAAAGCTGGAGTCCTAGATGGCAGATTTCATTATGGAACGGCATTCGGTGGCAGTAAAGTTAAAGATGTATGTGAAGATCTTGTTCGTTATGGCTATAACTATTTGGGGAAGGATTATGTAACATCTGGCATCACAGGGTAAGAATATCCTAAAAGGGTACTGGGAAATATAGCATCTCCAGTTTTTAATGCAGCTTCATGTGTTAAAGATACATGTAATTATAATGTGTACTGAATTTTATATGAATTATTTCAAAAGGTTTTTTTAACCCCTTATCTCCAACTAATCCTGTAAAACAAAATCAACTTTTCCTTGTTGGGAAGTCTTATTTGCTAATAATATTTTGCTAATGATGTGTTCAAGGCCCTTGGCAGACATTTTGTGTGCTCTTAATAGTTTAGTAGCCTTCTATTCTATAAAGCCATATAAAATATAGTATTGGAGGCAGGTGTTAATCAACTGGGGCTTTTTTCCTCTGGAGCTTTTGTCAATTATTGAATCAGTCTGGCAGAGCTGACTGATCTCTGAGATTCCTGCTGTTTGATTAAACTATCTTCGGAGATGTGTTTGTCAAAGGAATATGAGATGACTTAAGAATAGGATAGAGCCATATGACAATGTTTATTTATCTTAATTCTGATTTTCAATTTCTTATTCCCTCCTATTCCAAAATCAAGATACCATTGACGGCAACTTATTCCACTAACTTATTTAAGATTTTTTTTATCTTAAATCAAATTTGATTTAAGGAAAATAAAGTGTTTTTATTTTTTAAAAAGCTGACATGATTTTCCAGATCCAATGCATCGGGATGTTAAATCTTACTTCAACATATTTAATGAACGTCTGTAATTTGTCTTCATTTGTTAAAAACTGCTTGTTCTCCCTCTTAGCAATTTTCAGCCCCCAGCAACAGGTGGCTTCCTTTAGTTTAAACAAAATTCTATTTTAAGGTCTTAAGCTACATTTTTGGGTGATTCCTACCATAGAATAGTGTCACTAATTTGCAGCAATATTGATCAGGAGTTTGAACACTAGATGCTTTCCTCTGAGCTCTGGTTGTTCACCCTGTGTTATACTTCTGTTTACAAGTCAGTAAAACACATCTTTTTTTAAAAAAAAAATTAAACTTTATAAGAAAATAGAAGAGTTGATGATCTCAAAAAAGGAGGGATGGAATTTGTACCGCATCCCACAGTCATGAGTAGAAGGAAGAGGGGCAATTGAATTTGTCCCCACTGTTGCTTCTGCTGTTCCTCTTAGCATTGTTTGCTGTTATTCCTGCTACATTTCTCCACTTCTTTTTACTTCTGGTGGCCCCATTTTCAGGCCCTCCGCCTTGGTAGGTATGCTAAAAGTCCTTTTCAGGACTTTCCTTCATGTAAAAAAAAAAAAAAGAACTGAACTAGTTGTTTTTTTTTTCAGATAACAATACAGTATTCACTTTTTTACCAGATACTTGTTTTTTCTCTCAACTGAGTGACTTGGCTAAGATGTAATGAAGAAAAAAAAACCAAGTTGCCTACTATGCAGTTTTTTCATATGTAGCACCATTATTCTGGATGCTGGTTATATGAAAGTTGTGTATTTTTGTAAAATTTTGCAATTCTGATATGTATATTTTTACAGTTCATTTTTCTGCTTTTATTTAATCTCCTTCTCAGGGAACCCTTAGAAGCCTATATCTATTTTGGCCCTGTATATTATCAGAAACTGAAGCACATGGTGCTGGATAAGATGCATGCAAGAGCTAGAGGACCCAGAGCAGTTCTTACCAGGTATGAAGGAAACAAGGACACAAATGTACAAAATGAATCATATTTAATGAGGTAAAAAAAACCACTGAATTGAGATGGCTACTATTTTTCAGCTGTTAATACCAGTCCACATTTTTCGCATATATTCCGAACTGTTTTCAATGGTATTTTACATTGGCGGTGGTTACTATTATTTGTTAGATTCATATCTTCCACTTCCACTTAAGCTTAATTCCAGTTTTTCCCAGAGAAAACCTTTGTGAAAAAAGAAGGTCTCAGAGTGAGTATAATTGACCAAGTGCCATACAGAGAGCTTCAGACTGAGGTTGGACTTGAAGTTGGTTCTCCCCACTCTTAAAAAACTAAACATTACACTAGTTCCCTTTAAATAATATATATGCTGAATGAATATTTGCAATAAATAATGCAGAAGAAAGTATTCTGTTTTGCATTATATAGAGGAGATCAGGTGCTTCTTCTATTTCTACTGCTGGATCCTTAGCTAATTGAAGGAAAGACACAATTTATACAGGTAGTCCTCAACCTATGACCACAATTGAGCCCAAAATTTCTCTGGCTAAGTGAGGTTTGTCCCATTTTACAATCTTTTTGCCGTTTTTCTTAAGCAAATCACTGCAGTTGTTAAATGAATAATGTGGTCATTAACCAAATCTGGCTTCCCCTATTGATTTTGCTTGTCAGAAGCCAGCTGAGATAGATAGATAGATAGATAGATAGATAGATAGATAGATAGATAGATAGATAGATAGATAGATAGATAGATAGATAGACAGACAGACAGACAGACAGACAGACAGACAGACAGACAGACAGACAGACAACCAAACTTTATTGTCATTTTTTACTGTGAGCACAATGACACACATTAAAAATGAAATTTAGTTGTTTGTTCAAAGTGTACACATACCTAACACACATTTAAAACATACTATATACAACATATGTATAGACCTACACCCTTACATATAATATTAATTACTGTCCATCTTGAATGCATAATGGAAGGAGGAAGCTTTAGAGTTCACAGAGTTAATACTGTATGGAACAAAATTGTGACTGAATGTGGATGTTCTGCTTCGGATACCACGAAGCAATGAGAGATTGAAAATATCTGCGAGAAACAAGCCAGCTCATCTGTGCATTCCCTAAGAACATGTCCAGGAATATTATCTGGGCCTGCTGCTTTCTGAATGTTAACTTTCTGCAGTGTTTTCCGGACAGAGGTGACATCAAAGCTAAGCACTTGCTCGTCAGGATGGGACACAGCTTTCCTAGCAGGAGTGCTATTTGATGCCTCAAATCTTCCAAAAATGTCCTTGCATTTTGATGGAGCCACCTTATAATCTATAATTGGAAGATTGCAAATTGTGAGCACATGAACCCAGGATAGTGCAATTGTCGTAACTGCATGCCAGTTGCCAAGCACCCAAATTCTGATCACATGGTCATGGGTCAAAAGTGTGAAAACCAGTCGTGACTTATTTCACTGCCGTTGTAACTTCAGTCACTAAAAAAATGGTCGTAAGTCAAGCATTACCTGTATACACTATTACTGAATCATAACTGCATATGCAAGTAGAAATAATAATTACAAACTTCTTGATTTAAAGGCAGCCTACTGAAGGCCGATCCCGTGATGGGGGACTGCGTCTGGGAGAAATGGAAAGAGACTGCTTGATAGGTTATGGAGCCAGCATGCTCTTATTGGAGAGGCTTATGATTTCAAGTGACGCATTTGAAGTAGATGTATGCGGTCAGTGTGGATTACTGGGCTACTCTGGCTGGTAAGTAGAAGTTAGTTTGACAGTGTATTTTCTTGTTCCTCATTCATAGCATTTGGGTGCATGTCTTTAGGATGCACATAACATCATAATAATTTGATATTTGGTGCAGGAAGTAGTTGGGAATTGGAGTTTCCCAAGGCAGGAATGCTGAAAATATAAACAACCGCTTACAATGGAAGTCCCAGAAGACCCTGCAGAAGCTGCTATCACAGCAGCAATGGTAGTCTGGCATCGAGCATTAGCCTTACTGCCTGAAAAATATGTGGACTGTTAAGCATATTTCTAACCTTCTTAGAGACTAAATAATTGTCCCATCACTGAGCCAGAGTGGATTTCTTTATAAGCTTTGTGGTTAGGGGATAAGCAAATGGATAGTTCTCTAACTGACCCAGGCTGATCCTTACTTGGATAACTGCTAAATTCATGGCTCATCAGAAAGTTAATTTGAAGGATGCTGTCTTCCAAGTGACACCTGTGAGATCCATCAGCTCTGGCACGGCAAGCATTAACTGCAGGAGTACACTGCAGGGTTCCTAGTACTGGTACAAAGTAAGAGTAAGGTTCTGGGTACTGAATGGAATGAGAGTAGTTTAAAGAATGAGTGCAGTGGGTTATGAATTATGTGACAAGAACAGCTGAAGTCTGCCTAGAAACTTAAGGAGTTATGGGCTTGGGCAGATGAAAAGACATCACTATTCACTCCTTACTCCTGGTGGCCGGCAGAACTCCATTCTTTGTACATGAAGAGTAGCACAATTACACATTGACCATTTGCTTACTATGGAGAGTTTGGTATTTAATAGAAGTACTCAGATAAGACAGTCTCCTCCCAAGACATCAATACAACACCAAAATTGTGGGGCAGTTTGCCAGCAAATGCCCTGTCTCCTCTCGAGCAAAATCCATGCCAGGAAATGGTGGTTATTGTCATCAAGAGCTCCCAAGGAGAGATGACAAGAAATGAAGCAGAGTGTAACTCACCAATATTTAGGCATTCTGATAGTGCTGAAAATCCAAACTGGTTTCAGAATCCTGATACAGACTGGATATTTCTAAAGTTCAGTCATTGAGTGCATAGAACCACCGACATTCCCTCCAGGCCAAATGAAACTTGTTTTTGTCAGTAGTCCTAGGTATGGCGTTAGTTTCAAGCTCACAACCTACATATTTATGGGAACATCACAGCTATCGCTTTTGTCTCCCCTGGCTATATCCTCTGCCAGACAGTGAAAAACAAAATGCCAGGCAATTACAGGTTTGAAAGGTTTTACTACCATGTTATAAACTTCCTGATAACAGCTGGTAATTGAGTGATTTGCCAGAGCCCAATGTCTTGCCTTCAAATTTGAGTTGTCAGCAGGACAAAGGCAGAGGTTGAAATACAAATGTTGTCTGTTATAGTCCAGGGTATGAACACCAGAGAATTCAACCAGCCAATTGAAATGTCAAGCCAAGGATTTAAATTCAGGGCAAGGAACAAGACTAGCAGGAACCCAGGACTGAAGTCAGAAAGTTATTTCAACAGGGGAGAAGGGCCTGGAGGTGCTGATTAGCTTAATTAGAGGTGTTGCTACTCACCTCAGGTGGTGTGTTGATCTCTATGTCTCAGCCTTCATTGCTGCTGCTAGGTTTTTGGACTAGTCTAGTGTCCTGCCAAAATCTAGCTCCTCATTATGTAAGTTTGATTTCACCTGCTTAGACTCAGTGACTACAGGTGTCTGATTGACTGCTGACACTTCAGTCTGCCAGTCTGTCAGGTCTGCCTTTTCCATCTCTGATTTAAGGATTCAGTTGGAGATCATAACACAGGGGTGGGAAGTTAATTTTCCCAGGGGCTATATGATAAACCGGGACTGTTGTGGAGGGCTGAAAAAATAGGGCTGTGAAGGTGCATGGGCACACATACATAAATTGGAAAAAAAATAGCCACCTTCAAAATAAAAGAAATGCGGTTGTATTGTGTGCATGACCACACTTATTTATTTTTGATTTCTAATTTCTGATTTACCTCATTTGGGCCAGACAGGGATTGCCAAAAGGCTGGTTGTGGCCCAAGAGCCTTAAAAATGCCCAGGTCTGCCATAGCAGGATGCAAGAGCTATGGAATCACAATTTCATTCTTCATCACTCTTACCTTCGTGTCGTTAGAATATCTACTGTAGATGTATTTTGGAAATGCATCTAATTCTCTAGACATCTTCCAATACTTAAAGAAAAAAGCCTAAACTTGACAGAGATAAAAGAGTCCATTAATTGAATGTAGGATTTATACTATAAAATGATTACTTGTATTGCCAGTGCTACAAATAGCATTTTTTTTTCCTGGAAAAGATAGGAGAAGTTAAATCAATGTTCTTTTCTATCTAAAATTTTATTTATTTATTTAAAGATCAGTGTAACTACCCTTCTTGGATATCATAACCCTGAGTGGTTTACAAAACATAATAAAGCAATAAAAAGCAATAAACCAACATAAAAACTCCCAGTGTTCTCATATCCAATAGACAATTTTCTTGGCTTCCAGCCACATGCTCTCTCAGTATTTGTGGGAAAAGCCAGATCTTCAAGGCTTTTGGGAAGGGTAGGATTCTACCTGATCTTGAGCAAGAATGTTCCAAACAGCAGGGGCTACTGCCAGGAAGGCAGGCTGTCTAAGTGTCAAGGTTCCGACAGACAGAGACAAATAAAGCAGAACTCCGAGGCTTCCACTTGATGGCAACATTGAAGGGGAAATTCAGATTAGATCTCATGAAGAAGGTTGGTTTAATACAAATATATCTTTTGGTTGGAGGAGGAGGAGGGTGATGGATGTAAAATTTTGGATGTAGAAGGGAAAAAATATTTCCCAAGTAAAGTGTGGAATCAATTCTTCCTTACTGTTTCCACGATTCTCTTTTTATCTGCTTTTTACCAATAGATAGAAAGGGACTTTAAGGACAATTGTTTGCAGTAGGAAAGGACAATGTCTATGAAAAAAAAGTGCTAAGAAGAGAAGCATCTGTAGCAAAATTTTGAAGAACAGAGAATTCCTAGGCTTTTCATCTGAAAAGATATAATAGTTAGCTTGGGGAAAATAAGAACAGAGATATTAATATTCTTTTCATCCAATTCCATCAGGCTTCCTGAAAATAATACAAATAGTATACTTTATTATTTCATGTTGTTTCAAGGGAATTGAATAGAGAAGCACTGAGCTTATACAGTCCTCTAAGGCTGAAGCTTCAAGTGATACCATACTTTGGCTTCTCTTGCAGCTATACCCATGAAGATGCCAAATTTGGGATAGGAGAATCAGAAGCAGCTCTCTGGCCAGGGAAGCTGACAGGAGCTCTGCTTATAGGAGAAAAATAAATTCTTCCCTTCTAAACACCATCATTTCTAAACAGATCTTGTCAATTGGATTAAACTTTGGCCTGAGCCACAAAGATGCTCTCTTTCAATTTCTTCAACCTGTTTTTAGGACTGATGCCTGCCTGCTTCTACTGTCCCATTTCCTTAAGCCCTTTTAAAATTAACAGTGTCCCATTGGTTGGTTCCACTGTCCCTCACTTAGTTATTACAGTGATATCTTGATTCTCATCGTTAATTGGTTCCAGGAGGTGCAATGAATAGCAAAAATGATGAGTACCAAGCACATTTTTCCCATAAGGAATATATTGTGAGTCACAAGGCAGCTGACACCAACAAGTTCCATGAGTATCAAACAAATGAAGAGGACTGGGACAAAATTTTCACATCAAAATGTGTTGAGTACCAAATTTAATGACTTTCAGTGCAACTGAGTATCAAGGTACCACTGTATAGTGCCTTGTTCTCAGCTGAAAAAAATGAAGTCAGAGGAAAAGTTTCGTAATGAAATGAATCTCCTACTATAGGCAGTTGCCAAATCAGACTGAGTAATTGATGGCATGGCTGCTGACAAGCTTATTTTCTGCTTGGTTAGAAACCCATCTATTTATTTTGAGCCTGTTTATAATGGACATAAAATATTCAGGCTTGTGGGAAACTGAAGATGGCAAAGAAACTGTTATATAAGCTTTTACATAGTTCTATCCCATTAGCACCAATCTGAACAACCCACATTGTCCTATACAAGCATATTTAATATTTTAAAAGGACAATCACCTTCAAGTCAAACTTGACTCCTGGTGACTTCTTAGGCATATTAATGCAATTTTCTTGGTAATTGTATAGAAGTGGTTTCCCTTTGCTTATTCCATGATATTTTGAAATATAGTCTGAAGATAGGTGGTTTGGGAAATCTAGATTTAGCTTCCATCTAGGTTCAAGCTTGCTTATCTTTTGGAAATCATGCAACTAAAATAAAAAAAGTGAACTGAACAGATTAGTGTGCTTATCTTATTTAAAAGAAAACTGAAGAATTATTAAAAGAGATACGAGACATCATCAAATGAAAATACAAGTATATTCCTAGAATTTGAAAGGGGAAACATCAATTCAGAGCGAGGTATTATCATGGCAAAGAAATACCCAACATAAAAACCTTGGGCAACAAGAAAGATATGTATTAATGCTGACTGCAAGAAACAAGGAAAGATGATCTCAGTCAAAAATATTAATAAATGGAGGAACATTAAATAAATAGATAATGTTTGAAGAACTTTAGAGAAGTCCTAGGAAATTTGATCATATAAGAGGGGAGGTATATCAAGAGTAATCTTGTGTGTGAGAGATAATAGAAACAACGAGATTAAACAATTGTGGAAATACTAGACAAAAAAAATCAGTCAATTATCCCTGGATCAACTAAATAGGTAGTAGAAACTCATGTGCTTTGGATATGCGATGGGAGAAGATCATGGATTTTTTGAGGGAAGTTTCAGGGAAGGAGGAGGCAACAGATTGGATTGATGGATGAAATCAAAGGAATTACAGGAAAATGATACAAAAAAACCTACAGATTGGAGCCAAGTCAAGATGGTGAATGTTCATCCCTGTGATCAATTGGACTTAGCCTTACCTATTGGCACTAATTAGCTCTTTTATAAAGCCTACGATCTTCAGTTCTGATTCTAGTTTTTATTTGTGATTGTGAGAAATAATTACTACAATGAGAAGTTGCATTGAATTAGGGAATAACAGTAAGCATTGCATATGATATGATATGTGTGTGTGTGTGTGTGCATCACAGCACAAAATAATATCACAAAAGTTACACAATGAAAGTGAGACATAAAACTTCTCAATTTGCCCCTCTAAGGATGTGATTATGGTGAAAGAGATGAGTAGTAGAACTAAGGTAAAAAGAAGGTAATTGAAAGCCATAAAGAGCCGAGGTGGCGCAGCAGTTAGAGTGCAGTACTGCAGGCCACTTTAGCTGACTGTGTTCAGCAGGACAGCGGTTCAAATCTCACCGGCTCAAGGTTGACTCAGCCTTCCATCCTTCCGGGGTAGGTAAAATGAGGACCCAGATTGTTGGGGGCAATGTAAATATATATATACATTGCTTACTGGTGTACACCGCTTAGAGAGTGCTTGCACTTAAAGCGGTATATAAGTCTCACAAATAAATAAATAAATAAATAAATAAATAAATAAATAAATAAAGGAGATGCTACATACAAATGCAGAAAAACTCTACCCACAGTTATGGTAATTTATTGCATGAAAGGATTGCATTTTAAACAGGGAAAACTAAAAAATAATATCTTGGCATTCATTTTGTAGAACACTTAGAAAAGTTTTTTGCTGAAGAAATTTACACTACGTAAATGTGGAAAACATGTTCAAAGGAAGTAATTCTGGTCTTACGCTATCTGATGGTGATCATAACCTATAATTGGGTTTGTTATCTAGTTATTAGGTGATTATGTGCTCTGTCTGTCAATAGTAGGAGCCAAGCAGCCCTTTAATGAGCAACACAATGGAAGCTAGGCAATTATAGCAACTCCAGACCTCTAAAAAGGCCTTTGCCAGTAAGTCCAGCTTTAGTGAGAAATTGCTGTATAAATTAGCATGCCTTGGAAAAACAGTAGGGAAGAAAGAAAAGGAAAATATTGGACGGAGGGGTATAACCTGGAATTAGGAATCAGAAAAGTATTTCAAGTAAACTTGGTATTTGGTGCTTCCAGTAGTACTAGGATTGAATGGCCCTCAGATTGAAACTGTTAAACAAATGGCAACAATATTGAAAATTCAGCAAATGTTAAAATAGCTAAATTTAATTTTATTGCTAAATTACAAAAGATAAGTTATTTCTAGTGTTGAACTGCTTCTTCAACATATGTTGTTTATTCAGAGAATGCTTCTTTAAAGATACAGCAACCCATAGATAAACTCTTTATGCATGGAGATTCTGAATGCATTAGTTATTTGGAAAATTACACCATAAGAGATTGAAACTGTATGCTCAGTCTAGAGCAGGGGTGGGGAACCTTGGCTCTTTTATGATTTGTGGATTTCAACTCCCAGAATTCCTGAGCCAGCCATGCTGAGGGGAAAGGGAGAGGTTTCTAGGTTGAGCCATGCTGGCTCAGGAATTCTGGGAGTTGAAGTCCACAAGTCATAAAAGAGCCAATGTTCCCCACCCCTAGTCTAGAGCTTATCAGATGTCTGCATGTATCATGGCAGTAAAAGCAAAAGAATTGTAATGTATTAAGTGGAGTTCCAGTATTTCAGATGTTGGATTCTTGTGTCATTTAGCTAGGTTGTTTTCTTGTGGACATTTCACTATCATCATTAACAATGCACTAAGAACCCACAACTCCTAAAATTCCCAGTAAATCAGTTCAGTGCTGACTAAAGGCTGAGTGCTATAGTTTATTCATGGAGAAGAGAGCAGGTTGAAGAAAGTTGTTTTATTGCAACCAAGCTTAATAATGTATGCTAAATAAACATTCTTCCTTTGCTCATTCCACTACCATTTCCTTCTTTCCTTGGCATATGCAAAACTTATATTTGGAACTCTTTGTGTTTGTGTTAAAGTATAAAATATAAAAAACATGCATATTTTATAAAATTTCAGAAACACATTTTATACTTTTTATACTTCTTTACAGTTAAGTATAGAATAAAAATATGATTTTAGATGAACAATAGGTGCCAAGGGAATATCTCAGCCCTTTGTAGTCATCCGATATGCAAAATCTATTAGTAAGAATAATATATAGAAAGATCATCTTGGAATCTGTCCTACCATGAGCAAAAAACCCCATAGTTTTGGGTCTCTTCATTTTCTAGAAAAGCAACAAAATGAGTGCTTATGGTAAAGGTGGTTCACATTTTTTAAAAAAAGCTTCAGTTTATATTTGTTCTTGACAAGTATACTGGCAACATGTAAGTTAAGATTAAGCCATCTTATGTTGCAAGGCCTCATGTGGTCCCCAGCCCTTTGGGAGAAGGAGAACCTGCAACTATCTCTTATTGCCAAAGATTAATCACATAATTTCTGTTCATTTTGAAGTAGAAAATGTTAAAAATTGTGGCTAGGTTATAACATGGGCTTAATGTAGTTTTTAAGAAAGGACAAAAGAAAAGAAAAGAAAAAGAATAAGAAAAAAATCCAGAAAATTGGTTCTGTCCATTTTTCATCGCCCCACCTACAAAATATTACACAGGACCTCTGGTTATCAAGAGGATAGTCATTCCTGTTCTACACAGAGTCGAAGCATTTTTACAACATCTCTTCACCAGCTCTTAATTGTTGGTTAATTTGAATCTTGATTTCAAATTAAGTGTTTTTTACATTGTGTTTTGTATTTTAATAATTGTTAGCTGTATTGAAACATAGCTGTGTCATACCTCTAGGCAGGGCTCTTTGAGATTATTTTTTATATTGTCACTTTCAGGCATACCTTCTTATTGTGCCACCCAAAGAGTAATTTTAATCTCATTGTACACATTGGCGAATAACGTTCAATAAATCTTTCTTCTCCCCTTAAAACTTAGTTTTGAAACTATCCCTAAAAATGATGAGTGAAACCCTGGTGGCTGAATTAGTGAGCTTTTTGGATAGGCATTATCGGAGCTGGGTGGGTTATTGTTATTGTTGATGGGTTTCAGAGTATTGTTCTTTCCTCTCTGCTTCTAGCAAATACAGTTTGGGCCATTCATTGGTGCACAAATTAAGATTGAAGGGAAATCTCATTCTTCACCCCTAAATTGGAATACTATAATTAACATTTCTGTGCCACTGACTGAGAGTTTCCTTGGTAATGGAGAACTGCAGCTGAGGCTCTCACAGCACTTAAAGGGCGCTACCAATATGTTAGCACATCCGTGTCCATTAAATGTTACCATAGGTTGATTAACAGTAGAAGTGAAGGGGGAGTTCAACATTCAAAGTGGTCCATCCTAAAAGTTAGAATTGGCTAATTTCAACTAATGTGTATTTAAATGCATAAAAATTGTAGTATCCTAAAAGGAATACCTTCAAAAAGATTTATTGCATCATAGATAGCATGATTTGATCCCAAATTGCCAATATACAGGAGAACTACCTCAACTATATACAACAACATGCAAGAGAACTACTTCAAAACCTGAGATGATCAGATTTTTTTTTCAAGCCACATAATGTCATAATGTCCATTATTTCAAGATCCCTTTGGTCCATCAAGTCTTAAAACTCTTGCCTAAATTTTCTGAAGGTCCTGGAATGTAATAGCATCTCTTCAAATTTTGGCGTAAATTTAAAATGGTGGAGTTACTGGAATGCGACCACTAAAGTTTGTGATGATGACCTCAGAGTACAAAGGTGCCCACAATCAATCCAAAAGTTGACAATACATCAATATCTAGTTTCTATTGTCTACTAATATTGTTTATTTATAGATGAACCTTCCTTTTTATTTTTTAACTTCTCATGGTCTAAAATAATACAAAAACCTAAGTTTTGAATGAATCTCAGTAATTGCCCCAAGGCTGATTTTCCCAAAAGGTAACTGGACTGTTTGGATTTTTTTTCTCTGGAAACATTTTGCTTCTCATCCAAGAATCATCTTCAGTTCTTGGATGAGAAGCAAAACGTTTTCAAAGCAAAAAGCAAGAAAGTCCAGTTGTCTTTTGGAAAAGGCAGCTTTGGGACAACCATGACCTGGATGATTGAGAATCTCCATAGAAATTTCACTAATAGCTGATTATGTGTAATGTATTTATACAGATTGTGCATCATTATATCCAATTCTTACATTAACAGGATGTAGAATTTAATCTTACCTGCTATATATTTCAGCTTAGTTACTGTGGCATCAGAGAATACCTTAATGTTCCATTTGTTGTTGGGGATGGAGGAAAGTAGCTAGAGTGTTTCGCTTTGAAGAATGTGGGTGGCAGCATTATGAGTGGAAAGCTTGAATTTCATATATTAAGTTGAACTAGTCTAATAAATAAGTATCTAGTTAACATAAATTGTTGTGCTCCTTTGTCTCTAATAATGGGCTTTAAGAGTGGAAGACTGCAAGGGCCAGGCAACTTTACTATGTCTAGCAGCTGCCATCCTTTTTTTCCAGCACTTAAGAACCACTGTAAGATCAAATAATTCATGACAGTATGCTTGAGGATTATGACTTTTGATGTGGGATTTTTGAGCAGGGATAAGGGTTAATTTCATTTTTTAAGCCTAGAACTTAAAGCATAGGACATTAAAGTAACCCTTTAGGCAGCAGAAAATTGTAATATTGAATTGGGGAGAAGATTCTTCAGGGGCATCTTGGGGAGTTAGACACCATTTTGTCTTTTTTTAGAACCATAGAGTTGGAAGGGACTTTGGATATTTTCTTGTTGTTAATTGCGAAGTCGTGTCCGACCCATCACGACCCCATGGACAACGTTCCTCCAGGTCTTCCTGTCCTCTACCATCTTCTGGAGTCCATTTAAGTTCACACCTACTGCTTCAGTGACTCCATCCAGCCATCTCATTCTCTGTCGTCCCCTTCTTCTATTGCCCTCAATCTTTCCCAGCATTAGGCCCTTTCCAGTGAGTCCTTCCTTCTCATTAGGTGGCCAAAGTATTTGAGTTTCAACTTCAGGATCTGGCCTTCTAAAGAGCAGTCGGGGTTGATCTCTTCTAGGACTGACCGGTTTGAACGCCTTGCACTCCAAGGGACTGCAGGAGTCTTCTCCAGCACCATAGTTCAAAGGCCTCAATTCTTTTGCGCTCAGCCTTTCTTATGGTCCAACTTTCACAGCCATACATTGCAACTGGGAAAACCATGGCCTGGACTATACGCACTTTTGTTGGCAGGGTGATGTCTCTGCTTTTTAGTATGCTGTCTAGATTTGCCATAGCTTTCCTCCCCAGGAGCAAGCGTCTTTTAATTTCTTGGCTGCAGTCCCCATCTGAGGTGATCTTGGAGCCCAGAAAAATAAAATCTGTCACTACCTCCATTTCTTCCCCATCTATTTGCCAGGAATTGAGAGGGCCGGATGCCATGATTTTGGTTTTCTTAATGTTGAGTTTCAAGCCAACTTTTGCACTCTCCTTTTTCACCCGCATCAAGAGGCTCTTTAGTTCCTCTTCACTTTCTGCCATTAGAGTGGTATCATCTGCATATCTTAGGTTGTTGATGTTTCTCCCGGCAATCTTAATTCCAACTTTTGTTTCATCTAGCCCTGCCTTTCTCATGATGTGCTCTGCATATAACTTAAATAGGCAGGTGACAGTATACAGTCTTGCCGGACTCCTTTTCCAATTTTGAATCAATCAGTGGTTCCGTGTCCAGTTCTCACTGTTGCTTCTTGACCCACATATAGGTTTCTCAAGAGACAAATAAGATGGTCTGGTATTCCCATCTCATTAAGAACTTGCCACAATTTGTTGTGATCCACACAATCAAAGGCTTTAGCATAGTCAATGAAGCAGAAGTAGATGTTTTTCTGGAACTCCCTAGCTTTCTCCATGATCCAGCGTATGTTGGCAATTTTATCTCTAGTTCCTCTGCCTCTTCGAAATCCTGCCTGTACTTCTGGTAGTTCTCGATCCACATACTGCTGGAGTCTAGCTTGTAGGATTTTAAGCATAACTTTACTAGCATGTGAAATGAGTGCAATGGTGCGATAGTTTGAACATTCTTTGGCATTGCCTTTCTTTGGAATTGGAATGTAAACTGACCTTTTCCAATCCTGTGGCCACTGTTGACTTTTCCAAATTTGCTGGCAAATTGAGTGTAGCACTTTTACTGCATCGTCTTTTAAGATTTTGAATAGGAGATTTTCTAGTCCAACCCTTACCCAGAGCAGGACTCCTTATTCTGTCTCTGACAAATGGTTGTCCAATCTTTTCTTGAAAACCTCCAGCAATGAAGCACCCACAACTTTGGGAGGCAAACTGTTCCATTGACTAATTGTTCCCACAGTCATAATGTTCCATAGATAGTCTGTCCTCTGTGGCATGTAATATACATACAAACTTTAGCTCTGCTACTAAATTGTCTGTCCTGCAAAATATTTACATAATTGTAGGTTTTTAAATGTAAATTCTAAGAAGAGACTCTTATTATTTAACAAGAGAGCCAGTTTGGAGAACCAAGAATGAAAAGATGTCTTTTGTGGAATGGAGCCATAAAACCAAATTTCATTTGTTTAAACTTTTGTGGAAAATTCTTTTACTTGTTGATTTATGGATACATTTATTAAGGCCATTGTTCCCCATGTAACTTGCCTTTTATTGCTATTGTGCTGGGAATTATGGGACATAAAAAGAAGGTAATTTTAAGGAAATGTCAAATGGCTGTAGTGCTTGTGATGTGTTTGTATGATGTGTGAGGAAAATAACACCTGATTTTTTTCTGTCTTTTAGGTGCCATTACTGCAAATCTTCATGCCATGTCTCCTCTCTGCGTATACCATATGCATGTAAGCTTCTCTTCCAAGAACTTCAATCTATGAACATTATACCTAGATTAAAATTGGCCAAGTACAATGAATAAACAAATGACAAGCAAAGGAAAAAGAAGCAGGCTGAAGTGTAATCTGAACAAGTTTAAGTGGAAGTACTAAACCACATAGGCCACAAGTTCTTCTTGGTTTTCTTTTCCCTCCTTGGCTGGGAAACAGTCCTCAAGAGAATGTTATAAGCTGTGTTTATCCGTGACAAACAGTTAGAGGTTTTGTATAGAAGATGGAAAAGGAAATAGATGCAGCATCGTGGTATCCTTTGAATTGCATGCAAGCACTACAGATCAACCATTTGTAGCAGAACAAGCAACATAAATACAAACACATAAATAAATATATAAATAAATAAACATTTGGAATAACAATACAGTGAAGTTTAAAGGACCAACTTTTGATATTTTGGTGACTGAAACGTAGTTTGTAATAAGTGGAAGTTCTTTTCCCATACCAAGTATAGTTTTTTTTAAATGTTATTCACTGAGATTGTAAATTAATAAAAACTTAAAATATATTGTTTAATGTTGATTTTGGTAGCCAACTGTCTTATGTGTCTATGGTATAACAATATTACTAATAATAATAAATAGGATTGAGGCAGCCACCTGTTGTAAAATAGGCTGCCCTTTCTTGTCTGTGGTCTAGATAATACATATTCGGAGATTCAGAGATATATAGTTGTAAAATTTTAATCCTAAAGGAATTCTAAGATAGCCTGAATCAGAGGGTGCTTCCAATTGCACTCGTAATTTTGGGAGGCTGGGGATAGAAGAATTCCAAATAAACACGAGCTATAATGAGTTCAGCCACTGTAACAAACACTTATCTTGGAAGACAGCATTGGACAAATCTACTGGGAAATAGTCCTGGAGAAACATGTTATTTTCTGTTTTCTGATTTAGAGTACAGGGCCAAGAAGATGTGGCTATGCAAAATTAAAACTGCAAATAATTTATACTTCCAGACACTTTTTAAACAGTTCATTTTTTTTGAATGGCATCTGTTGTTAGGACTTCTAACTATCCATCTTTAAAATTTCCCTTTTATGACCCTGTAGCTCCTATTTGGGGTAAAGTCAGGATAATTTGATGGAACTGAGCATTTACTGGCTGGATGCCCTTCCTGACACCTTCACACAGTTCACAGCAGATATTTTTTCTTTGCACCGTAGGAGAAAAGCATCTGCTGCTACCTAGGATTGAACTCCCAACCTTAGTGGGAGGTGTGTGTCTTCACCATTAAGCCACCACATCACTCTAACTGTCCATCTTTAAATGTTATATTAATTCTAAGGAATAGTCTGCTTTCCTGGCACAAAAATGACAATTTGTTGGTAACAAAATACTTTCCCTTTTTGAGATAGTACATTTGCAGTTCTGAACTCAGTATGGATTGTGATTCCTTAAAGTAATGGTATCAGAAATACTTCTTCCTTCTCAGGTTGCTAATAATGTCAGGAGCAAGACGTTACAGTCTTGAGGTGCAGTGCAGCCATGCCAAAAGATGGGGTTTTTTATACTATAGTACAGTGTTTCTCAGCCTTGGCAACTTAAAAATGTGTGGACTGGATCTGGATCTCAGTTCGGTAATTTTATCTTTGATAAAGCTATAATAGTCTGAAGAATAAATCATGCTGTTGCACCATTCATATAAATGAAGTATGGTATGCAAAAATGACTACAGGAATTTGTTATTCTCTCTTCAGATTATCATTTTCCATTGTAAGCAAGAGCATCATCTGATATGCTCTTCAAGTGAAGGCAGTGCTAGTCCAACTGCAATGCTAAATGTATTTCATACCTACTCTATTGAAGATTAAATGTGTTGATAGAAGTGATGCCTACCGTCACTTAAAGGGACATTTAAAATTCAGAAGTATCCTAAAATATAATATCCATTTTATAATGGAAAAAAGTTAAAATGTGTCAATGGATTCTATGAGCCTAACTTGTAAGTAATATCAATGTTTGTCTACTAAAAGGAAGGTAGAAAAACAAACTTCTGAATGCCAAAGAAGAGATAGTAATAAAAGTAAAGTCCCTCTAAAAGGAGCAGAATATAGAATCATAGGGCTAGAAGAGATTCTGTTCGGGACAGGAGACCTTATACTATCTTGGTCAAATGGTTGTTTGGTCTATTTATAAAAACCTCCAGTGATGGAGCACTCATGACTCAGAGGCAAGCTGTTCCTTTGATTAATAGTTCTCATTATAAGAAAAATTTTTCTTACTTCTATATTGGATCTCTCTAACAATCTTCCATCCATTACTTCTTGTCCTGCACTCTGGTGCTTTGGAAAATGTATCAATTTCCTTTTCTCTCTGACAACTCATGTACTGGAAGACAGTTATGTCCCCCTTAATCCTCTTCAATAGACTAGACATATCTAGCTCCCTCAACAGTTTGTCATAAAAAGCATAAAAGCACGTCCAATATTTCAACTCTCCCATCATTTGGGCAAAGTCAACTTCTGAAGCTATCAAGCTGGCTATATTATTGATTTTAATAAACTTAGAGCAGTGGCTCTCAACCTGTGGGTCGGGACTCCATTTGGGGTCGAACAACCATTTCACGAGGGTCGCCAAACAAGGCTGTCCGCCATTTTTTCCCCCTTTTCTTTGGCCACACCCCTGGCATCCGGTGATGTATAAGTGGTTGGGGGTCACCACAACATGGGGAACTGTATTATGGGGTCGCGGCATTAGAAAGGTTGAGAACCACTGACTTAGAGCAATGTTAAGAAGATGAAAAAGCTAATGAGAAGTGAAAACCTCAGTGGATGGGTTTTCCTAAAAAAAGAGGAATCCTGCAAGTATAAGTGCAAACAATTCTCATGAGGAAAGAATCCAGAAAAGAAGAGGCCAAAGTAACTATGTACACTAAACACTTAGTGAAGCTTTGAAAATAAGTGAGATGGAAAAGGGTTAGGGTTAGGGCAAGACATGAAGAAGGAATCATAAAGAAAGCTGGAATGGTAGCAATGATATCAGGACAGTTTAAACTTAGAAAGAGCTGAAGTGGACAATGGACGTTAAGAATGAGTTAGGATATCATGCAGAGCATGGCTTCTGGAATTCTTTCTGATCCCTTAATAGCTATGCACTGACCAGGAGGGTAGATCGAGGGGCCTAAGTTGTCAGTCTTTTGAGCCACTGCCTAATTATTTCTCCCTTACGGAGGGCTTTGGGTTTTTTTTTCTGGATTTATTTCTTCACAACCCCCAGCTGAATCTGGCCCATTTTCAAACTCAATGCTACTTTTTTGGTTATACCAATTTTGGCTTTTTTATGTTTTCTTCTATGAAGACAGCTAACGTGAATAAGCAAGGAAGAAAAGAAACTGTTACTCAACTCTACAGTGACAAGAGGAGGACAAATGCCCCTGTCTTTAAAAGAATGACGATTCTGAAAATTGCACATTTGCCAGTTTGTAAGATTATTCTGGAGAACATCAACAAGACATATAAGTACCTAAAAAAACACTATTCAATAATTATAACAATTGAATCAAACAATAATTCAATAATCCAGAATGGATTTGTCAAGCCCAAGTCTTGCAGACTGGACTTTTTTTAAAAAAAGTAAATATTCTCTATTCCTTATAGATCATGGAAATTCTACAGGTGTAACATACCTTGATTTCAGCAAAGTATTTGTCATAGTATCTATGACATTTTGATCACCGTGCCAGTTAAGTTTGAGCTAGACAGTATGACAAATAAGTGAACACATAGTTGCCTTAAATATCATCTTGGAAGACTTCATTTCTACTTGGAAACCACTTTTGGACTTTTTGCTTGAACTGAAAGAAACAAAATTTTAACCTTGGGATTAGAATTGTGTATGACTGCAGAGGTACTGTGTACTATGGTTTACTCTACCTCAAGGAGTCTTTGAATTTCATGCTTGTATTTGTATCAAAGAAAGTCTGAAGTTACTTTTTTATGTAGCATTTTTCTCTTCTTGTCTATACCCCCTAGTTTTTTTCCCCTCTGCTCCTCCCTTTTCTCTTTTCAAATTTTTTTCCTCAAGGTTTTCTTGTATTTTATATTCTTTTGAAATTCAATAAAGCTTTGTGAAAAAAGGAAAAATCATCTTGAAAGAGAATTCATTAATGGTTCCATATCACAAAAGTATCAAGTATGGTCCCCCAAATTTCAGTTCAGGACTCTAGACTGTGCAACATTTGTGTTTTGTTGCTTGAATGAGGAAGTGGAGGGGATGATTATGAACATTGTAGATGATAGAAAAATGGGTAGACTACCTAATAATCTGTATATCCTGCCAATCTTGGCAATTTGCAGGTGTGTGGGTTTTTAACTAAATTTCTTAGCAATACAGTAGTCATGCTAGCTGGGGAATTCTGAGAATTGAAATCCACAAAGTTGCTAGGGCTAGAAATTGCCCTAGAAAATAGAAATGAACTATAAGTTATTATTGATACATGAGAAAAATGGCTAAAACTCACAGAATGAAATTTAATACAGAGAAATGGAAAGTTATGTACTTAGGAAACAAGAATAAAACATGGGTATACAATAGGAGAAATTTGAGTTGACAATCTTTATGGGAAAAGATCTTAAAATAGTAGCTGACTATAAAATGAATCAGGAGGATGTCACAATTAAAGTTTGAACTAGGAGTGATGACATTTTCATTCAAATCTACTCCCAGATCTGAGTGACAAGGCCAGTCACACAATCCTCAGTTCAGCATACCTCATAAAGTTGCTGTGGGGGAAAATACCAAAAAGGGAGTGGTGTGTGCTTTGCTTTGAGCAAATGAACAAAAGATGGGACATAGAACAATAAATAAATAAAGCATACATAGTAAAGAAGTGTGACGTGATTGAAAAAAGGTAAGTGTAAGTTTAGACTGCCTCAACAGAAGTAGAGTTTCCAAACTGGAATGTGATTGTACTTTACTGTGCTTTATTCAGAACCCATTTTGATTGTTGTGTCCAGTTTTAAGAAGGATTCAGAGAAGCTGGAATAGTTTCATAGAAGGATAAAGAGGAGGACCAAGGGATTAGGACCTTAATCCTCTGAGGAACCAAGAGTATTTAGCTTTGAGAAAACTGAAGGAGAACAAGATACCAATCTTCAAAAATGGAGGTGGGAGTGGGGAATGCCTCATAGACCGTCTTCTTTATTATTCCAGAGTGCAGAAATAGGAATGCTCCTAACAAAAAGAGCAGCTGGATACCAGAATCAATTCCCCAGGGAGATGGTGGCTCCATTTTATTGGATGTATTCAGGCAGAAGGGAGACCTCCATCTCTTTACAGTGCTTCAAGTTTGGATTCCACACTGAGCAGGGGGTTGAATTCAATGGGTTAAATGATAGTCTATCTGGGAAGCCCCCTCCCCATTCTTTTTCTCTTACAGAATTATAATGCCGGAAGGAACTCACTGAAGTTTAATCCATACCCCTCCCAAAGTGAAGAACTGGCTCCTGAATCAACACAACTGGAGCACTTTTCCAAACATGACAACACTGCTTCTTGGGGCCATATTTTTCACTGCCCAAAGGGACCCCCTCTAAGGTTTTAACTGCAGCTCTTTACCAAATTTCCACAAGCAAAGGGGCTAATATTAATTTATGAATTAATTTCTATACTGTTTTAAAATCCAGAGTAGATTTTTAATATAATATTTTTAAAACAATCTTTTTAAAAGCTGAAGTTCTCTGCCTAATTATTTAACCTGAAGC